>NW_028095815.1:0-620 GCF_014824575.4 Sturnira hondurensis
TCCAGCACTTGTTTGTTTCTTTGTTTATGATGGCCATTCTGACTGGTGTAAAATGGTATCTCATTGTGGTTTTAATTTGCATCTCTCTGATAGCTAGTGATATCGAGCATCTTTTCTTGTGTACTGATATGTCCCCTAGAGCAAGGGATATAAAGGAAAGAATAAACAAATGGGGTCTCATCAAAATTAAATGTTTCTGCATGGCTAAGGGAAACAGTATCAAGATAAAAAGAGAACCAACTGTTTGGGAAAACATATTTGCCAATGATACCTCAGACAAAGGTTTAATCTCTAAAATATACAAAGAACTGACATGACTCCACTCAAAGAAGACAAACAACCCAATTAAAAAATAGGCAAATGACTTGAACAGACACTTCTCCAAGGAGGACATACAGAGGATCCAGAAATACATTAAATAATAATTAAATGCTTAGTGTAAATGATTTAATGTAAATATGCATATTATTTACAATAAATAATATTTTTAATTATTATACAATTACCCTTAAGGAAAATAGAGATTTAAGGAATAAAATCAATAATTCTTGTTTTATCCATCACATGTACCTGCAAAATAATAAGATTGCACTTGTCATTCCAATTCATTTCTGAAGCAG
>NW_028095816.1:0-1112 GCF_014824575.4 Sturnira hondurensis
CATACTTGTGGCAGACGAGAAAAGGAGAAAATACACGGAGAACATGAAGACTTGTTTGCAAAGTAATCCTGCCCACTTCTCTGCTGATTAGTCCTGCAGATATTTCCCTGGAGCCTGAGTCTGTCCTCTAAGTGCCAACTCCTGTACATGTACAAGAGTCTAGCAGTTATTTCTGTGCAGATATCCAAGGAAGAGCCACTAGAACCCAAAACTCAATTGTGATCAACAACTTCCCTTCGCTCATTCTTCCAGTTTCCCCTATCACCATGTTCTGGGGATGCTAGTGATCACCTTTATGCCAATGTGATACAATCATTATTTGTTGCCATAGCTCCAAGGCCTGTGTCACTCTGCCCAGGTTTGTCCGTCTGGTGAAACCTACTCCTCATTCGAGTTTCCTCTCACAGGTTGTTTCCTCTTTGAAGCCCTTCCTGGTGTCACTGACAGAATTGGCCAGGCTGACAGCTGTGATTGAAGGGCACATGGCATGACACGTGGTTATAGTATTTGTCTTCTTCCTGTTGTTCTCCCCACTGGGCTTTGCTATTTTCCTGAAAGAAGGAACCGTGTTCTGTTGTTTTCTGTTTTCCAGTGTTTGGTAAAGTACAAAAACAAGGGGTTGATTTGTAAAATCAACCTGTCTTTCTCTACCCACCTGCCATACAAAAAGATACATAAATAGGTAGATAAGGAATGGAAATCAGAAATAATATTCCATTCCACACGGCATGGTGACAGCCTAGTTGCTGTGGGTGGTTGGCTGACGTGGAAGAAAATGGGCAAGGCTGGGTACTGAGCACAACAAACCCCACCACCTGGTGAGTTAGCAGGGCTGGGGACCCGTTTATGTGCAGACAGGAGGTGGCTGGGTTCCACTGTGTCTAAGCTGCTGGCACAGAGGTACAGGGCTGTCTGGTCCCTAGGGGCGATGGCACAGTGAGAGGAAAGGTCGCCTTCTTCTCCCGAGAGGCCTGGTAGCCTTCAGCCAGGTCTCCCTTAGCAACATCCTTTTCTATTAGGGAGAAATAGATCAGCCTCATCCCATGACCTGGGTCCTGTTGGTACCAGTACATGTAGTCGTGTCCCAAGTCCTGTTCACACTGCAGAATCAC
>NW_028095817.1:0-1095 GCF_014824575.4 Sturnira hondurensis
ATAAATATACCCCCTTCATTTCCCAAAGCAAACAGAAGTTAAAAAGACAACATACTGTTCAGATGTCCTGTGATAGTTTTTTCACACCCCTCAATAATTCCTTGTGAGACTACTTTTAATGATAAAGGAAAAACTATTAACTCTACACTGAATAGAACATGTCAGTCAAGTGACTATCAGGTGGATTGGATCAATCCATATTCAGTGACTCAGGCATGCAGAAGAACACGTCCTTATTGGTGTGACACTACTGTCGAAATACAGAAATAAGAAAGTCATTATCTGCAAATAATCATAAGTAAACACGCACTTTTTCTAATGTCAATCTACATGTACCTCTCATGCTTAGTACACTCATTGTGTTTTTAAATAGCAAGACTTCCTTATCAACTCAGCGACAATGTCTATTCTACTAACTCTCGTTTTTCAGAACAGGGTTTCTCACTAGACAATCTGCACTCACTTACCTCTTATGTACAAAGGTGATGCTGCAGCGACATGAACTCAAACATATATGCCTTCTCCACCAGTACCCGAGCCTCTGAAACCATCCCAGCAAATATATTGCACACGGCTGCATTCCACCTTTCATCTTTCACTCAGAAGATGTGTTCCCTTTTTGATAGTTACTAATTAAAAGAAGGGATTCTTGACCTTGGGCAGCATAGATAAAGATAATGGACAGAGGGCCCTGGGACATAAACATTAGTACTGTACACAAACTACTGTCCTTGACAAACATAAATAGAAATTGATACTAGTACAAAAATACAACCTCACTACCCAACAACATGAAAGAAAAGAAATGAAGGTTTCTGGTTCTTAAGCCAATCATATTAGGAGGAAAATCAAGCACAGCCTCAGATGCAGGGGCAGGGCACATCCTTTACCTGAGAAGCTGCCATATCCTCCTTGTCCTATTGCTCCTCCTCCTCTGTGTTCTGTTCTCCGTAGACCATATGCAGAGGAGACAAAGTAGCATTGTGAGAATGTGTCTTCAAAGGCATAGCCCTTTTATCTAATCCCACCACAATCACTGGCAGAAGGACCTGGGAAACTGGAAAGACACACACTTTCATCTCCTTTGTCATGAGG
>NW_028095818.1:0-1856 GCF_014824575.4 Sturnira hondurensis
CCTCTACACCCCTAACACAGTGGCAGCGGCAGCTCCGAGGCGTTTTGGGCTGGCCGAGGGCAGCCGGTCCTGCCACTGCCGCTTTTATCTTTACTCACAGTTGCTGGGCTCCTGCTGAGTCCTCTGTGGCAGACGCCCTGATGCTGGCCATAGACAGAAGCCTCTGGGCCCTGGAAGCTGCGGAAGCAGCAGCTCAGAGGTCTTTATGCGCCGGCCAATGGCTGCTGGTCCCACCCCTGCTGCTTTTGACTTTACTCTGGGGTGCCTGGCTCCTGAGGGCAGCCGGCCCTGCCGCTGCCGCTTTTGTCTTTACTTACAGGTGCTGGGGTCCTGATGAGTCCTGTCAGACGCCCCTGTCGCTGGGCGCAGGGGGAAGCCTCTGGGCCCCGACCGCTGAGGCAGCCAAGGCTCCAAGGTCTTTATGCGCCGGCCAATGGCTGCCGTCCTGCCTCCGCCGCCACCGCTGCCGCTGCCCTTGACTTTTCTCAGGGTTTCCAGGCTCCCGATGAGTTCTCCGTGGCAGACGCCCTTGTCACTGGGCACAGACGGAAGGAAGCCTCTGGGCTCCAACCGCTGCAGCAGCCNGGCTCCGAGGTCTTTTCCAGTTCTTGATTTTAAAGGTAACACCTTTAGTTTTGGCCCATTGAATGTGATGTTGACAGTGGTGTTTTCATATATGGCCTTTGCTTTCTCTATTCTTTGCTGAATTTTTTTTATGACAAGAGGATGCTGTATTTTATGAAACGCTTTTTCTGAGATTATTGTTGTGATCTTGTGGTTTTACTTTTTTTTTTGTTTATGAGTTGTATTGCATTTATTTAATTGCATATATTGTAGCATCCCAGGAACAAATGCCACATGATCATGTTATATGATCTTTTTAATCTATTGCTGAGTCTGGATTGATAAATTTTTTGAGGATTTCAGCATCTCCATTTATGAGGGATAATTAGCTATAATTTTCTTTCAGTGTAGTGTGATTATGTGGTTTTGGAATTAGAATAATACTTGCCTCATAAATTGAGCTTGGAATTTTTTCCTCTTCTTGAAATTGCTACCCTCACTTCTTTTCATTATTTGTGTGAAATATTGTTTTACATTCCTTTACTTTTTTAACCAGGTCATCCTCTTGCCACAATTTAAATTTTGTAAGTTTTTTGGGGCCCCAGAAGCCATTGAAAAACAGCTTGGAAACTAAGAGTTTTACACAGGTGGAAAAAGTCCAAGGTCCTGTTGACCTTAGATTTTGTGCAGTATCAAAAAAAAAAAAAAAAGGAGAATACCCACCTAACACTGGGGTCAAATGAGAGAAAGCACATTTTGTAAGCCTCAGAATTATTAGCATGGTTTTTCTTCCTCAGAAATTAAAGGCTAACTAAAGTGCTGTTTTAAACACTAAGAACTTCCCTATTTATGACATATTTTTCCATCACAATAGGTTTAATGTAAACCCAATAAGATCAGAAATTTTGTATAACATCACCATGCCCTGATTCATCCAATTCTATTGCTCAGCCATAAAAATGTGTGAAATCTTGTCATTTGGGACAATATATTATAGATGGTCCTGCAGGGTATTATATTAAGAAAAAAGTCACAAAGACAATTACTTGCCGCGGTCCAGCCGCAGCCCATCTAAGGGTCCTCAGGTGAGAGTAGGCGTCGGCGCTGGGTAACAGGCAACTACACAGCTCAAAGGCAGGTGAAGCACTGTTCCGTTTATTGCAAGTACAAGCTGATTTTTATATTTTCATTTTTGGCATAGGTTAACATTTACAGGTGTACAGCATGATCAGTTAAGCAGAAAAAAATCAATACAAAGATAACCAGGAAAATATGAAAGTTCCCATAGTTTC
>NW_028095819.1:0-587 GCF_014824575.4 Sturnira hondurensis
CTATGTCATTTAATTCTGCTCTGATCTTGGCTATTTCCTTCCTTCTACTTGCTCTGGGCTGTCTTTGTTGTTGTTCCTCGAGTTCTTGGAGGCGTCGGGTTAGGTTGTTTGTTTGAAATGTTTCAATCGTCTTTAGGTAGGCCTGTATTGCTATGAATTTCCCTCTCAGGACTGCCTTCACTGTGTCCCATAGGTTTTGGGTTGTTGTGAGTTCATTTTCATTTCTTTCCAGAAGCTTTCTGATTTCTTCCCTAATTTCAATCTTGATCCATTCGTTGTTTAATAGCCTACCATTCAGTCTCCATGATTTTGGGTGTTTTGGGTTTTTTTCATTGGGGTTGGTTTCCAATTTCAGTCCCTTGTGATCAGAGAAAATGCTTGGTATGATTTCTATTTTCTTGAATTTATTGAGACTCGTTTTGTGTCCTACCATGTGATCTATCTTTGAAAATGTTCCATGTGTGTTTGAAAAGAAAGTGTATTTAGCTTCTTTGGGATGGAGGGCTCTCTATATATCAATTAGGTACATTTCGTTTAGGGTGTCATTTAATGCTGCAATATCTTTGTTGATATTTTGTTTGGAAGAT
>NW_028095820.1:0-1756 GCF_014824575.4 Sturnira hondurensis
TGCTGAAAGGCTTGTCTATTTTGTTTATCTTTTCAAAAAACCAATTTCTGGATTCATTGATCCTAAGAATTGTGCTTTTAGTCTCTATGTCATTTAATTCTGCTCTGATCTTGGTTATTTCCTTCCTTCTACTTGCTCTGGGCTGTCTTTGTTCTTCTTCCTCGAGTTCTTGGAGGCATCGGTTTAAGGTTATTTGTTTGAAATGTTTCTATTTTCTTTAGGTAAGCCTGTATTGCTATGAACTCCCTCTCAGGACTGCCTTGTCCCATAAGTTTTGGGTTGTGGTGAGTTCATTTTCATTTGTTTCCAGAAACTTTTTGATTTCTTCCCTAATTTCTATGTTGACCCATTCATTGTTTAATAGCATACCATTCAGTCTCCATGATTTTGGGTGTTTTTTGTTTTTTCCTGTGGAGTTAGTTCCCAATTTCAGTCCCTTGTGGTCAGAGAAAATGCTTGATATGATTTCTATTTTCCTAAATTTGTTGAGTCTCGTTTTGTGTTCTATCATGTGTTCTAGCTTAGAAAATGTTCCATGTGCATTTGAAAAGAATGTGTATTTAGCTTCTTTGGGATGAAGGGCTCTATATATATCAATTAGGTCCATTTCTTCTAGTGTTATTTAATGCTGCAATATCTTTGTTGATATTTTGTTTGGAAGATCTGTCCATTTTTGACAGTGGAATGTTAAAATCCCCTACTATAATTGTGTTGCATGAATATCTTTCTTGAGGTCCTCTAGAATTTGCTTTATATATTTGGGTGCTCCTGAGTTGGGTTCATATATATTTACGATGTTAATGTCTTCTTGGTGGATTCTTCCCTGAAGTAATATGAAGTGACCTTTTGGGTCTCTCTTTATGGCCCTGTTTTTGAAGTCTATTTTGTCCGATATGAGAATTGCTACCCCGGCTTTTTTTTCTTGTCCATTTGCTTGGACAATTTGTTTCCATCCTTTCACTTTTAGTCTGTGGTGGTCTTTTGACCTGAGGTGGGTCTCTTGTAGGCAGCCTATGTGTGGTTCATGCTTTCTCATTCATTCATCTATTCTATGTCTTTTTATTGGTGCATTTAATCCATTTACATTTAAGGTTATTATTGAAAGGTACTTATTCATTGCCATTTATGTACCTGTGTCCCTCTCCGTCTCTCTCTTTTCCTTCCTTTCCTTAAAGCAGCCCTTTTAGTAATTCTTGTAAAGCAGGTTTGTTGGAAGCGTATTCTTTTAGACTTCTTTTGTCTTGGAAGCTCTTTATTTGGCCTTCTATCTTGATTGAGAGCCTTGCTGGGTGCAGTAGTCTTGGTTGTAGGCCTCTGTTTCTCATTACTTGGAATATTTCTTGCCATTCTCTTCTTGCTTGGAATGTTTCCATTGAGAAGTCAGTAGCCAAACTTATTATGACCCCCTTGTATGTTACTTCCTTTTTCTCCCTTGCTGCCTTTAGGATTTTCTCTTTGTCTTGGAGGTTTGCCATTTTAATGATGATGTGTCTTGCAGTAGGCCTCTTTGGGTTCCACCTGATTGGGACTCTGCAATTCCTGGATCCGTGTGACTTTAGCTCTCCTCAACTTAGGAAAATTTTCCGTTATTACTCTTTCAAGTAGGTTTTCTATCCCTTGTTTTTCTTCCTCTCCTTCTGGTATTCCTATTATTTGGATATTTTTACATTTCATATTGTCTTGCATTTCTCTTAAATTCTCCTAATTTTTTCTGATTCTCTTTTCCATTATTTGGTCTGTCTGGGAGATTCTTTCT
>NW_028095821.1:0-749 GCF_014824575.4 Sturnira hondurensis
CCTCCCCATCAGCCACATGTACTTCCTTCTATGCCCAGATTCTCTAAAGAGTGCATGATGCAGAAAAAGGCTTCTAATGGTGGGAGATTTAGCATCCAAGGTGGGATCCCAAGGGAGACTGGGAACCACAGTGGATGGTCTATGAAGCTCCTGAGGCATAAGTTCAGGAACCCCTCATCTGAATGCATGTGCTAAATAAATATGTACATCCATTGTTAAGTTTTATTACTAATTTTTTAAAAAATGTATATACTTATTTTTAGATATAGGAAAAGAGAAGGACACAGAGAAATAGACTTCAATGTATGGTTGCCCCTTCAGCACCTCCTACTGTGGACCTGATCTGCAACCCAGGCATGTGCCCAAGGCTGGGAATCCAACCAGTGACCCTTTGATTCACAGTTAGCATGCAATCCACTGGCAAACACCAGCCAGAGCTTATTCATAATTTTCTAAATAATTATTAATTGCAATTGACATATGATTATATTCATTTCAGGTGTATGAGATAGTGATTAGACATTTATATAATTTACAAAGTGATCACCTCCATAAAAATATTCAATAGTATCCATCTCACACCACACACAGTTATTACATTAGTGTCTGTATTCCCATGCCGTATTTTACATTACTATGACTGACTGTATTGTAACAACCAATTTATGCTTCTCTGCCCTGCTTGTAGGGAAGCAGGGGATCAGACTCAATGTTATACTCCCCTACTACAATCACTGTGAGCTCTCTGA
>NW_028095822.1:0-833 GCF_014824575.4 Sturnira hondurensis
CTGTGCATTTCCCTTCATTTCAATTAGTTTAGCCTTCATTTGTTTCTCTAATTTGTGACTAAGATCAACCAGTTCTGTGAGCATCCTGATCACCACTGGTTTGAACTGTGCATTTGAAAGGTTGGCTATCTCTTGGTCGCTTAGAATTATAGGCTCTGGGTCTTTGAACTGTTCTTGAGTCATAATGTTTAGGTCTGTTTGCACCTATTATGTATAGCCTTAGGTGTTCACAAGCATGGGGCAACCCAGTTGTATGTGGGGGCAGGGTCAGAGAGGGGAAAAATGGCACTTTGCTCTGCTTTGTTCTCTCTCAGATTTCTGTTCCCTCTGCGGCTTCCCACAAGCAAATTGGGCCCCTCTGGTGCTGGTTCTCGGGTGTGTGGGCCTGTGTACTCTCCAGGACCCTGTGGGTCTCTCCAATAAACTCTCTGTGAGCCTGGGGGGGGGAGCCTCTCCCAGCTCCTCAACCCCCAAAAGTTCTTCCAATTGGCGCTTTCAGGCTCTAATTCCCGTTGCTGGGGCCCTAGCCTTAGCGGTTTGTCTCACTGTTCACTCTTTCACTTGGTTTATCTTCGCGTGAATGTGTGATCACGGTCAACCAGCAGCCCTGCGCTCTCACGGGGTCTGCCTGTTGCCACCCCATGCCTGGGATCCACCAACTGCCTCTGCCTATGCTCCTGAGTCGGACCTACCAAACAATCTTTCCAGCCCAACCCCGCTCAGCGGCTGACTCCGCTTCTCTTACTGGTCTGGCTGAATGGTTCGTTGTTGTTGGACTTCGTAGAGTTCAATTTTCTGTGTTTTGGCTGTGTTTTTGTTACTAAAACTTTGTT
>NW_028095823.1:0-757 GCF_014824575.4 Sturnira hondurensis
TCTACCAGTTCTGTGAGCATCCTGATCACCAGTGTTTTGAACTGTGCATCTGTAAGGCTGGCTATCTCTTGGTCACTTAGAATTATAGGCTCTGGGGCTTTGAGCTGTTCTTGAGCCACAATGTTTTGGTCTGTTTGTGCCTGTTAAGTATGAGGGGCAGAGCCTTAGGGGATCGACAGGGCTGGGTGACCCAGTCACTGGGTTGTGATGCTATATGTGGGGGTGGGGTCAGAGAGGGGCAGTGGTGTTTGTTCTTCTCTCTCTCATATTTCAGTTTACTCTGCTGCTTCCTGCAAGCAAGCCTGGTCCCCCTGGTGCTGGCTCCCTGTTGTGTGGGCCTGTACACCCTCCAGGACCCTGTGGGTCTCTCCAGCAAACTCTCTGTGAACCTGGGAGCCTCTCCCAGTACCTCGACCCTGAAAGTCTTTCCAATTGGTGATTTCAGGCTCTAATTCCTGTTGCTGGTGCCCTAGCCTGCGTGGTCTGTCTCACTGCTCACTCCTTCACCTGGTTTATCTGTGTGCAAATGTGTGACCGGAGTCAACCAGCTGCCTTATGCCCCCACTGTGCCCTCCCGTTGCCACCCCACACCTGGTGTCTGCCAACTGCTGCCTGAGCTCTTGAGTTGGTCAGGCCGATTTTTCCTGCCTGAGCCCATTCCACCAGCCACTGACTCCATCCCTCTTACCAGTTTGGCTGAATGGTTCATTGTTGTTGGACTTCCATACAGTTCAATTTTCTGTTTTTTTGGCTGTGT
>NW_028095824.1:0-1039 GCF_014824575.4 Sturnira hondurensis
TCATTATCTGTAAAGTCACGCCATACTTGAATTCTTCATCCAGATTTTATTGAAAATAAAAAATTGAAGTTATGGTAAAATTATTGTCTTACACTAAATCTAGAGTAAAACTACTTTGTTATGTTATATAGCTAGTTTATAATCAGGAAATTTTACATAGTCAGAAAATAAAAAATTGAAGTTATGGTAAAATTATTGTCTTACACTAAACCTAGAGTAAAACTACTCTGTTATGTTATACAGCTAGTTTATAATCAGGAAATTTTACATAATCAACTTAATTATTAATAATTTAAGTTAGAAAAATTAACCTGGTATATCCCAGCCCCTGAACTATGTATTAGGGATTCAAAAGGGTGTAAAGACAAAAGATACCCACATGATGTAACTTATTTTCCATGTAGATATAAACAGTAAGTAACAAAATATCAACTTTAAAAAACAAAAAGGATAATCTCATAGTAAATCATTTTATATAAATACACTAATATGATTATATGGTTATAAATATAATATAAACCGTATAAATTCATATTATCATGTGAGTAATATGATAATATGAATTCAATAAATCATATGAATAATATGATTATAAATAGAACTGGGGAAGATATTTTAGATAAAAATTATTTAATACTAGGTTTGAGCACTAGCTGGTATAGCTCAGTGGATTGAGCGTGGGCCTGTGAACCAAAGAGTCACTGGTTTGACTCCCAATCAGGGCACGTGCCTGGGTTGCGAGCCAGGTCCCCAGTAGGGGGCGTGCACTAGAGGCAACCATATATTGATGCTTCTCTCCCTCTCTCCTTCCCGTCCCCTCTCTTTAAAAATAAATAAATAAAATCTTTTTTAAAAAGTTACTAATATTAGGTTTGAAAAAATTATTATTATCATGTTCAGTGGATTAAAAGCTGCTTGACGTCAAGTATCTAGTTTCCACAGATCCTTTATTCCATTTATAATCAGCCACCAAACTCTCTCCCTTCCGTGACTTCTGACAAGTTTCTAAGACAGTAGTGACATGCCTCAAGTTTTGCAT
>NW_028095825.1:0-758 GCF_014824575.4 Sturnira hondurensis
CTATGGGAAATACAGAATCTAAAGATCTTGTGACACATTGACATGAACAAAAGGGGGGAAATGGGGGGGAGGGGTGTGCAGGGTGGAGGGGAGTGAAGGGGGGAATGGGACAACTGTAATGGCATAATCAATAAAATAAATTTAAAAAAAGAAAAGTATAGTAAATCAACATGAAACAAGAAAGATACTGGGGAATGGTTATCTGGAATTGGTTGGCTTTGATTAATAGTTATTTCCCACATTCTATCTTTGATTACAGGCTCCATCTTTAGAGGCCAAGGGAACACACTTATGGACAATTGGCCCAACAACTGACTGTTGAATACTTTATGGCTGATTAGTAAATTTTTTTGTCTTGTTTGAGTGCAGCTCACTAGCCAGGGGCTTTGTGAGCACATGGGTATTTTGTCCTTTGAGCCAACAAAGGGAATTCTTCCTGCAGTAGCCTTCTAGAACTCACTAAGGTACTGATTTTTAACTCCTTTCACTGGCTTCATGTGAAACAAACAAAAAAGCCTTTCCAATTGGGTTAATGTTTAACTTGGTTTACATTTCATATACTGCTCGCATCATGTAATATATGCTTGTGTATTCGACAACGACTTACAGGGCAGTATCTTTAGGCCAGGTAGTCATAGAAATACTGCAACAGCCCTGGCCAGGTGGCTCAGTTGCTTGGAGCATTGTCCCAAACATCAGAAGTTTGTGGGTTGGATTCTCAATGGGGGCTCAGGTCCTTGGGTGAGGATTAAAAAAGG
>NW_028095826.1:0-776 GCF_014824575.4 Sturnira hondurensis
ACATGATGAGCAGCTTCAGTGGCTTGAGCCTCTGCGAGACAGATGACAGGCTCGGTGACCCGTGGCCACCCAGGGCCAGCCCTCGGCCCCCGTCCTCGTTGCCCGAGATCCCAGACAAAGTGGAGGAAGTAAGCTGAGAGCAGGATCTGCCTCTCCCAGGGTGACAACTCCTTTAAGGGGGTCCTTAATGTCCCCAGAGTTAAGCTGCAATGGTGGCATGAACCTGGGGTCCCCCCACTGCAAACTCCCAGCCTCACCCTTCCTCCAGCCCTACCCCCACCCCACTTCCTGCAACATCAGCGCACGGAGCCTCCTCACGTGAAGCCCGACGGGCTGGCCCGGCACACCACACAAACTGTCATCTGTCTGACGGGCAGTCTGTGTCTGAGTCTCAGAGCAGCGTGTCCACTTCCCAGTGGGACTGGGAGGCCACCACCCCAGGCTGGCATTCCCTGACCCAGCAGGCCACCCAGTGGGTGGGGGTGGTGGGGGAGACCTTGGGCTGGGCACTGGCACCCGGCTCAGACTCAGGGGGCACAGGGCGTGGCCGGCGGGCCCATCTCTGGATCCCAGTGGGGCCTGGCCGACCATGAACTCCTCGCTGGAGCCTCTGACATTGGACGGGGGGAAGGACGACGGTCTCTGAGCTGGACCCAGGACTTCCGCATGGGCTGCTACACTGGACCCGCAGTCCAGGCCCAGGGCCCTTGTCCCAGCAGCAGCCGCCTGGGTACTGGCCTTGGGATGAGGGGCTCCTGGCACCCCGCCCCCTTCAC
>NW_028095827.1:0-573 GCF_014824575.4 Sturnira hondurensis
CTCCATGCTCCAAAATGTCCTGTCGCAAATAGTTCTAAAGTGGATGTCAGAACGATGGATGAATCAGTGGCTCAACCGTGAAAATCATGGCCTTGAGCCTCAAAACAAGTGAAGTTATTTTGCTTTTCTTATGGGATACTCATTGGCAAGCACAGTCATCAGAGGTACCTCTCTCCACAAAAGGCCGAATGGTAATGTGCTAGTTCAAGCTGCAGCCTAACAGTGGAGATGTCACAGGTGCTGCGGTTGGAAACCCAGACGTGTTCTGTATGCCTTCCAAAAGGAAAATACTTAAGAAGATCAGGTAGTAATGGGATGAGCTACTCCAAGAACAAGGTCATGGAAAGGAGGTCCTAATCCGAGAGCTGTCCACCACTTGAAGGGCTATTTTAGAGGACCATGACCTTCCTTTCAGAGGATCGTGGTGGAAGTGTGCGTCCAGTTCTCCTCTGATGACTCTTGCTTTGCTGACTCTGTCTGTACAGCATAAGGGCTCTCCACACGCGCAGCTTTTGAGAACACACTCAGTCTCCTTGCCAAAAAAAAAAAAAAAAACCTCTATTCATCTCAAAG
>NW_028095828.1:0-509 GCF_014824575.4 Sturnira hondurensis
TGCGACAGCAGCTTGCCTCACGGCCCAACCACCCAGCAGCCATCCAGGGGAGGAGTGGAGACACCTGGGTCCCGGACGGGACTGAGAAGGACAGTGCCAGATACCGGAGGAAACAGGCAGCCTCCGGGGGGTGTGGGCACCCACAGCCCAATCAGGCCCCCTGCTCTCGAGAGCCTGCATACCTGCCCTCAGAGAGGCCGCAACCAGAAAAACCGGTTTGGGCAGTTTGAAACTGACAAAGGAAAGGAGCTTTTGTTTGTTTGTTTAAATGTGTTTGTGTGGAGGGGGAGGGCTCCCTTCCCCTTTTTTTTCCTCTCTCAACTTCGTTTGTAAGTAATCTTATATCTTTTAAACTGTATTGTTGCTCTATCTTTCAATACTCTGTCCCTCATTTCTTTTTTTTTATTTTAAGAATATCTTTGTATCTCTCCTCTTTCTGTACAGGTTTCTTAGTCCTGGCTGGTTATACTGTACTACCTGACAGGTCCCCACTGCTCTTTCCTCCACAG
>NW_028095829.1:0-1073 GCF_014824575.4 Sturnira hondurensis
CTTTCCCCACAACCTCTCCAGCACTTGTTGTTTGTTTCTTTGTTTATGATAGCCAATCTGACTGGTGTTAAGTGGTATCTCATTGCTGTTTTAATTAGCATCCCTCTGATAGCTAGCGATATTGAGCATCTTTTCATGTGTCTCTGGATCCTCTGTATGTCTTCCTTGCAGAAATGTCTGTTCAAGTCCTTTGCCCATTTTTTAATTGGGTTGCTCGTCTTTTTTGAGTGGAGTCCAGTGAGCTCTTTGTATATTTTGGAGATTAAACCTTTGTCTGAGGTATCATTGGCAAATATGTTTTCCCAAACTGTTGCTTCTCTTTTTATCTTGATACTGTTTTCCTTAGCCATGCAGAAGCTATTAATTTTGATGAGATCCCATTTGTTTATTCTTTCCTTTATGTCCCTTGCTCTAGGGGATGTATCAGTAAAAATCTTGCTACATGTAATATCTGAGATTTTCCTGCCAATGCTCTCCTCTAGGGCTTTAATGGTTTCCTGGCTTATATTTAAGTCTTTTATCCACCTTGAATTTATTTTAGTGTATGGTGTAAGTTGGTGTTCAAGTATCATTTTTTTTGCATGTGGCTGTCCAGTTCTCCCAACACCATTTGCTGAAGAGGCTATCTTTACTCCATTTTATGTTATTGCCCCCATTATCGAATATTAATTGACTGTAGAGAGTTGGGTTTATTTCTGGGCTCTCTGTTCTATTCCATTGGTCTATGTGCCTGTTTTTGTGCCAGTACCAGGCTGTTTTGATTACAGTGGCCCTGTAATATAGTTTGATATCAGGTATTGTGATCCCTCCTACTTTGTTCTTCTTTCTCAAAATTGCAGCTGCTATTCGTGGTCTTTTATGGTTCCATGGGCCTGGGGAAATTTAAATTATCTTCAGAGGGGAAGAGAAGGAGAGAGGAAGAGAAATATCAATGTGTGGTTGCCTCTCATGCGTCCCTTGCTGGGACCTGGCCTGCAACCCAGGCATGTGCCCTGACTGGGAACTGAACCACGATCCTTTGGTTTGCAGGTCTGTGCTCAATCCACTGAGCTACACCAGCCAGGGCTCTGGGG
>NW_028095830.1:0-1136 GCF_014824575.4 Sturnira hondurensis
AAGCAGGAGACTAGAGGCTTTAAAAGCTGCTTGGCGCTGAAACATCTTCACACCAGCAGGACAACAGCGTTCTTGAATGCCAGCTACCCTTTTTCGGGGTGAAAGGGGCCAGCCACCTGCTGCTTATGGGATTTGAGAGAAAAGGTCCCTGGGTGGGGCCATCAGAGGAAGTCGGGTTCACGCATTTGCTGCCGCGCTGAGGCTGCAGGGAAAGCAACCACAGCGGATGGTTCTAGCATCTGTAGTGGATGTAACACCACTATATGACCACAAGGTGGCAGTGCCTGCACTGGATTTCAAGGGTGAAACTGAACACTTCCCTTTGCTGTTGGTGTCGTTTTCCCCGTTCTGTGGATCAGCGACGTTCACGGGTGCAGAGATAGTCATTAAGACACCAACACCTGGCTGGTGTAGCTCAGTGGATTGAGCGCCGGTCTGCGAACCACACGATGTCGGTTCGATTCCCAGTCAGGGCCCCTGCCTGGGTTGCAGGCCAGCAGGGGACATATGAGAGGTAACCATACATTGATTGCATTGGTATTTCTCTCCCTCTCTCCTTCCCTCCAGCAAGAGGGCCCGAAAACGGTGGCGGGCGGGGTGCACACGCGGGGTGCAGGGTCCCCGGTTCCCAGACCTCAATACTCGCGGTGCAGACCAAGTTCTCACCCCCATTGGTAACCGCGCTAAAGAGCAGCTGGTCTCGGCGTCACCATGGTTACGGGTACAAAGTCTCACCGAAGGAACTCACCTCCCCAGACGAGGGGACCGCCCCGTCGTGCACGGGGGAACATGGGAGAGAGAGGAAGCACTGGCCAGGGCCCTGTGGGTGAGGACCACGTGTGTCGGCCTCTGTCTGTGCCCAAGCAAGAGTGAGGGACCCCATGGAAGGAGAGAATGACAGAGGCCCCGGCCCCAACCCCCACCTGCGAAGGAAGATGGTTTTCAGGGCCTCCTGCCCTGGGATCCTGGGACACTGTCCTGAAAAGACATGGACGCAACTGCCCAGTGTCCTGGAGCTAGTAGGAGACCAATGTGGTGCGGACACCAGCGAACTTCCTACACGACCACCAGGGGGCGGCTCTCACTCTTCTCCTGAGAGAAGACACTTGTTCTCCATGGCAATGGCTTTACCTGGA
>NW_028095831.1:0-2461 GCF_014824575.4 Sturnira hondurensis
GACTTTATACCCGGAACCACGGTGACGCCGACCAGCTGCTCTTTAGCGCGTTTACCCAGTGGGGGTAAGAACTTGGTCTGCAAGTTCTTGGAAAGAACTTGAGTATTGAGGCCTGGGAACCGGGGACTCTGCCCAGCCCCCTTCCTGCAGAAAGTACCCTCGGTGCGCACCCCGCCCCCCACCGTTTTCGGGCCGCTTGCTGCAGCCTGGCTGAGTAAACAGAGGAAGTAGTTGTGGGTTCTTCTTTGTGTGTTTACCCTCCTCACTGCGGTGACTCTTTGCCGACCTCTCATCGCACTCAACACGTCTCTGACTGTTGTTGGGCTTCTTAGGAAGCGAGATGCTCTCTGCACGCGATTCACTGTAACTCGGGGTGACCGCCTTAACCCTGCACCTGTCACCCCCTTGACACCGTGAGGACAGCTGTGTTGTGCTGACTGACCACCTCCGGGTTCCCAGGAGTGATGTACAGGAAACTCCTATTGATGCTGCTGCTTGAGTTTGGTTCCAGAGGGATCTCATCTGAGGGATGAGCAGGGACATCACTGAGGGGGATGTGCAGTAACTCCCGTGGTGGACAGAATCGAGAGCTCTCATCAGCTGGAAGTAAAGTCCGCCCACCGAGCTGGACTCACTGCTCTAACTCGGGCTTGTCACCTGGATGAAGATCCAGTGGCCAGTGTTCACACGGAGGGTCGTGTGCACCTGGTGCAGCCCGGACTGTGTGACTGTGGGAAGTCGGGGAACTGCGGAGGCTCCTCACTTCCTCCAGGCGGCCCCTAAAGAAGAAGAAGGAGCCCCCCAAACTAAACGCGGCATGTATTCCTGGGGGGAGCACTCAACGAGGGAAGAAAAGGAGGTGTTTTGAAGCAGCGGGGAACGCCTGGACAAACGTGTAGATAGAGCGCTGGAGTCGCCTCGCAGGGCCTGCGGGTGCTGTGTCCCTGCCTGTGGGACACCGCCCCACGGGGTGTCAGATGTGCACCCGTGGCGCTGTCAGGGGGAGGAGAGCAGGCTCATAATGAGGACTATTTTCAGAGCAACTGTGGACAAGTCAAATACAGCAAAGCGTTGCCAGTTGTAGTACCTGGCTCAGGGGGACATGACGTGTATTGGAAATGATTTCAAATCAAGCATTTTATAAGTAAAAATCATTTGTGGCCATTGCATTGTTACATTTTTAACTTGCGGTTTCTTGGCGCTNTGGTGACATTTTACTGGCTTTTGAAAGTGAAAGTGGTTTGTACAATTTTATGAGAAACTGTGGGTGAAATAAAGGTAATTTTTATGTGAATAAACATGGAAACACATCACCTAGAGAAGTCCTGCACTCAAAGAAAGCTAAGGAAAGTTCTTTATAGTATATATGAATAGCACATTTCCATGAAATGTGATAATTTACGGAGTTGGCCATCCTGGCGATACATGGGTAATCTACACTTCTAATCCATTTTTCATTTTCTGGAAGAGCTAACCAGTTAGTGATGGAAGAAATTATATTTCTTGTGGGTAATAACATAGAATAAAAATACACAATATCAGTCTCTCAAAGCGTCTGAGGAGGTATACAAAATTGCACTAAGGTAGAATTCTTACATGTTCTTTCAAATGGTCAACAGTAGTTTTTTTTTAAATAATTCATTATTCTTTTTTTAAAGATTTTTAATTTATTTACCTTTAGAGAGGAAAGGAAGGACAGAAGGACAGAAATATCAATGTGTGGTTGCCTCTCGTGAGTCCCCTGCTGGGAACTGGCCTGCCACCCAGGCATGTGCCCTGACTGGGAATCAAACCGCCATCCTGTGGTTCACAGGCCCGCGCTCAATCCACTGAGCTACACCAGCCAGGGCTGGTCAACAGTGGTTTTAACTACACTGGGCTACCTTGGAAAAGCATTTTAAATGGCTACAACACCCACTCTGATAGATATAATTTAACACCAACAACTTACATCAAATATTGAAAATACCAGATTGCCTCAAAAGGAAAAAATAAAGCACAAAGAGAAAACAAAGTCCCCACTTCTATATTTCATAAACTAAACTAAAAATTCTATGAACAAATCAATAAACGGCAGCTTTGAGGCATTTTAATAGTGCTGCATCCAGTCAATGAACGAACTTCACGAAAGGTTGACTGCGTAAAACAAAACAAAACTTCAGCCCTGGTGGGTGGTTCAGTTCACTGGAGCGTCCTCCCTACACCAGGAGGTTGTGGGTCCAAGACTCAGTCAGGGCCCCAACCTCAGCTGTGGGTGTGGTCCTCCACCCAGGCCCAGACTGGAGGCAACTAGGGAATCTCCCTCCCTCTCTCCCTCCCTCCCTCCCTCCCTCCATCCCTCCCTCTCCCTCCTTTTCTCCTCCCCCCTCTCTCTCAAATCGGTAAACATATCCTCAAGTGAGAATTTAAAAAAATCTTCCCATGTCGAAAGTAGCACCTCATTGGAACAACTTTTATTTTA
>NW_028095832.1:0-638 GCF_014824575.4 Sturnira hondurensis
TATTATTAACTAATGGCCCTATCTCTAAATTTTCCCCATTTTCTTTCACTTTGGAAGTACAAACAATAGCACCTTTGCATTTGCCTGTGGCCCAAATACAAGGCCACACTGAAAAAAAAGTCTTCACTTGCTACTGAAAAGATCAACTCTGGTGGTTGAAATAAGTTTATGTTGCATTCACCAACCGCGAGAACAAATGTCGGAGACTTTCAGGGTTCCAAAGATGTTACTTTATTGGCCAAGTTTAACCTGCGCAGGGGCGAACTCTCCAAAGTGCCCGGAGACACGGTGCCTGCAAGGGCTGCAAATGAGAGTCGAGCCAAACGCTTACAGGCTTAGGGTTTTATGGAGGCGCGCAAGCAAGCTGGATACAGAAGCAGATGTGGCGGTTAGCGGTTGGCTCAGGGGCACAATAGTGTTACTGATCATTGGTGAGTTAACTCGTGCACTGGCTCGTGCTCCTTTACTTGATTGGTCAGTTGAGCTCGTGCTCAGGGGTAAAATTTTTCCCCCTAGTGCTGTCTAGATGGCTATCTGCCTGACTGACCGTTGCTCTGGCACGCCCTGTTCTTAGGGTGTGTCCGGAGCCTCTTTGCATTAGTTAGTAAAACACCTTTTGTTTCCTTACAGCTAGGTTC
>NW_028095833.1:0-1317 GCF_014824575.4 Sturnira hondurensis
ACAATCAAAAATGAAAGAGGAGAGATTACCACTGATACCACAGAAATAGAAGGGATTGTAAGGAATTACTATGCAGAGCTGTATGCCAAGAAATTTGAAAACCTAGATGAAATGGACAAATTTCTAAAAAAATATAATCTTCCAAAACTCAATGAAGAAGAAGCAGAAAACCTGAACAGACCAATAACAGCAGATAAAATTGAAGAAGTAATCAAAAAACTCCCATCGCACAAGAGCCCTGGACCAGATGGTTTCACAGGAGAATTCTACAAAGCTTTTAAGGAAGAAATAACCCCAGTTCTTCACAGACTATTTCAAAAAATCCAAAAGGAGGGAAAACTCCCCAACTCTTTTTATGAAGCCAACATCATCCTAATTCCAAAACCAGATAGAGACGCAACAAAGAAAGAAAACTTCAGGCCAATATCGCTGATGAACGTAGACGCTAAAATCCTCGACAAAATATTGGCAAATCGCATCCAACAATGCATGAAAAAGATCATACTCCATGGCCAAGTGGGATTCATCCCAGGGATGCAAGGATGGTTCAATATTCGTAAATCAGTAAATGTAATACACCACATAAACAAAAGCAAACACAAAAACCACATGATCATATCGATAGATGCAGAAAAAGCTTTTGATAAGGTACAACACCCATTTATGATAAAGGTACTCAGAAAAGTGGGAATAGGGGGAGCATTCCTCAATATAATAAAGGCCATATATGAAAGACCTAGAGCCAACATCATACTCAATGGACAAAAACTAAAATCGTTTCCACTAAGATCGGGATAAGACAAGGTTGTCTGCTTTCACAACTTCTATTCAATATAGTATTGGAAGTTCTAGCCACAGCAATCAGACAAAAAAAGGAAATAAAAGGCATCCAAATTGGAAAGGAGGAAACAAAACTGTCATTGTTTGCAGATGACATGATAGTGTACATGGAAAATCCTTTAGACTCTACCAAAAACCTGCTCAAACTAATAAATGAATTTGGCAAAACAGCAGGATACAAAGTCAATATCCAGAAATCAAAGGCATTTTTGTATACCAACAATGAAGCAGCAGAACCAGAAATCAAGAAAAAAATTCCATTCGATATAGCAAAAAGAAAAATAAAATATCTTGGAATAAACCTAACCAAGGAGGCTAAAGACTTGTATGCAGAAAACTACACAACACTGAAGACAGAAATCAAGGAAGACACAAATAAAAAAATACTTATTTACTTTTCTTTCAGTTTTATTGAGATATAATCGACAGTCTTACTTTCTTAAAAATGATTTTTCTAATCTAATTCTTTAAAGTCTA
>NW_028095834.1:0-2600 GCF_014824575.4 Sturnira hondurensis
ATCTGTGGCCCTGGCTGGTGTGGCTCAGTGGCCTGAGTGCCTGCCTGTGAACTATAAGGTTGCTGGTTCAATTCCCAGTCAGGGCACATGCCAGGGTTGTAGGCCAAGCCCCCAGTAGAGGGTGTGCAAGAGGCAACCACACATTAATATTTCTCCCTCTCTGTTAAATAAATACATACTTTAAAAAAGAAAATCCTTAAAAAATAAGAGTATCAGTGGCCCCCCAACTGTTTCTGGAAGCCTGGGGTTTGGTTGGCTTGGATGCATGTGGTGGGGCAACGTTGAAGTGACCCCCCTACTGGGACACTGGCTTTTTATGAGAAATTTTTAAAAAGCATACACAAGAAAACCCACAGCTGCAACAATATGTAGGAATAATGAAGGAAAACATGTGGTCTCATGTGAAAACTACAAAACTTCACTGATTGACATAAAAGCTTGGATGCATGAAAGGACAAGAGCATATTTGTAGGTGCTAAGATTAACCATAACAATGTTAGTTCTCTTTAATTCATTTATAAATTCAATAATTATCTCAAGGATGTTTTTAATTGATAATCAAATTGTCTATAAGAATAAACAAATATTCTAGAAGAATAACAGAAAATTATACTTTTTGTATAAATATACATCCATATACTTTAAGGGACAATGATAGAAAATTCACTAAATACATAAAAATCCAACTACAGGACTAGGGATAAAATAGGGCACAGACCAATGAACAAAGTAGATTATCCAGATCCAGATCCTACACTAATTAGTGTGGGGACAATTAACAACAGGGGATGGCGATTTTGATCCTTTCTTCACACAGTACACCAAAATAAAATCAAGAATGTTTAAAGCACAATGAGACAAAATCATGGAAACTGCAGGATAAAACACGAATGTTTAGGAAAAAGTTAGATTTTGTAGGCTTTGAAAAGATGTTTGAGCTACATAAAAACTGAAACCTTGTCAAAAAATATTTCCCCCAAAAAAGCCAAACAGAAAGTATGAACAAAGTGAAGAGAAAAAGTTAATATCTTTAGTATATAAAGAGCTTGTTCAAATTGATGGGAAGAGAAAATATAATTGCTTAACAGTCTCAGAGGAAAATGTTCAACCTCCTCCCATGTGCTCATCTGCTCTGCCCCTTCTTCCCCACAGGTGAGCAGGCAGGCAGTTGGCTGCTCTCTGACAGCTGGCTTTGCCTGCAGCCCTACTGCCCGCTGCAAGAGACGCACATGTGCACCACTGGCTGTGCACCGGAAATGGGCCAGACCCCTGAAGTCTGATTCCTATTAGGTGTGCATTGTTTGCCTAAAGAAAAAAAGGTTTTCTCATTTTGAAATTCAACAGAATGATTCTGGGTGCGATTAAAACTCAAGCTTTTCCCTTCAGGTGATCCTGCCATCAGATTGATAGTACTCGTATCTGAGAAAAAATAAAAACAAAGGGGTTGCCTGTCCTCCATCCCTTTTCTCTACCCCTGTATTTTCTATCCCCCCCCCAGTAAAAACACAAAACACCAAACTTTATTTATACGTGTTGATGTTGTAGATCTAGGTGGAAAAAAAGTAAATGTTTCACTGCTCTGCTTATTTTTTTTAAAAGAAAAAAATAAAATGTTCAACCTCCTTAACAATCAAATGCATGCAATTAATTAAATTCCTTTTCCCCATTCAATTAGTAAAAATTACAAATGCTCTTACCACACAATGCCAGGAAGGCTGTGTGAACTCCCACTGCCTCCCATTCCAACAGTGCAAACTGGTGTCATGTTTTCAAAGGGGCTTGACTATATATGTATCAAGAACCTCAATGGGAGGGAGGTGAGGAGCACTGGGGCGGGGCAGGACTTGGAATATAAGACAGAAAACTGTACTTGAACAAGAATGAAATAAAAATAAAAAATTTTTAAAAAGAACCTCAAAAAATTATACCCCTTCTGACCCAGAAATTCCCCCTCTGGCTAAAGTGTTTAAGCACTAAAAGTGTTCCTTAAAGTATCATTTACAGTTAGGAAAAATCAGAAATAAACGAAGCCCTCAAACAGAGACAAAGTGCCACATATACAAAGCTATGGGTATACTTGGCAGTTATTAATGAGGTGGTGACAACAGACAAGAGGTGACAAAGCAGTGTGTCAGCTATAAGGCAGGTGCAAAAATAAGGTATTAGTGCACATTGAATGACCATGCCTGTATGACAACTAAACACCTCTGAATAAGTTTATACAGTCCCATGAGTAAAAGGGCAAAAAGGCATAGACGTACCATGAAAACTAGACCTCTCCTCACTACATTCTGGTAATTATTATTTTTAAAAGATTTTTAAAATTTATTTTTAGAGAGAGGGGAATGGAGGGAAAAAGAGAGGGAAGGAAACTTCAATGTGTGGTTGCTTCTCATGCATCTCCCACTGGGGAACTGGCCCACAACCTAGGTGCCCTGACTGAGAATTGAACCTGTGATTTGAAGTCTGGCGCTCAATCCACTGAGCCACATCAGCCAGAGTATCTGGTAATTATTTTTAAATCACAACAGAACAAGCCAAAACATTAATGGTGTCTGTCCTATATTTGGGGCTGGCAGTTGCAGAGAGTGGAGAAGAGA
>NW_028095835.1:0-1066 GCF_014824575.4 Sturnira hondurensis
ATATTAGTGTCTGAGCACTTTGAAGGAAGGGGTCCCTCCTCATACATTTACTCTTGTCCATCAGGTCCTGTGATATTTTACCTGGGAAGGTTAAAGGAGTTTCAAAGTAGCTCGGGGTAGACCAGTAGCCAAACCGAAGCCAGTAATATTCAGCCTATTACCAATAATGATGATAATAATAACAATAGCAACAACAATAACAATGATGATGATGATGAAAATTGCTACCATTTACTAATACCCATGTGAGCTGGGCACTGAGCTGGCCAGATCATTGTACTTGATGCAAATAACCCTTGAAAGCTGATTATTACTATCCATTCTCACAAGGAAAGTGAAAGTCAAAAAATTAAATAGCCAGCCCACCCTCTCTGAGCTCACAAATAGTAGAGCCAGGTCTGAATTCATGTCTCTAAAACCTTCACCTTGTTACTTGCTATGGTGTCTTTTTCTCTATGTATTTTCCACAAAGCAGCCATGCTTTGGTTCCACTGACATTTGCCAAAATTATTGCCCCCACAATTTTCAGATAACCACAACTAAATGCAGCCATTTAATTTCTAGCCAATAAGTTAAAAATGATACTGAAAGCTTACATGTTCCACTATCTCTCAGTCATTACTCATAGAAAAAAAATCCAGAATAAGATGTTGAGTGAAATAAGCCAGGCAGTGAAAGACAAACACCATATGACCTCACCTTTAACAGGAACCTAAACAGCACAACAAACAAGCAAGCAAAATATAACCAAAGACACTAAAATAAAGAACAGGCTGACGGTGACCAGAGGGAAGAGGGGAGGAAATTTCAGGAAGAAAGAGGAAGGGTTTACAGAAACAAGTATAAAGGACACATGGACAAAAACTAGGGGAGTTGGAAATGGGAGGGAGGTGGGGAGCACTGGGGGAGTGGGCTGAGATGGGAGTAAAAGACAGAAAATTGTACTTGAACAACAGTTGAAATAAATTTTAAATAAATAAATAAATATATATCTCTCCATTTAAGAAAGCTCTACAGAATGCCCAGTTTTGTCTGGGCAACATAGCACTATAAATAAATATTAAAG
>NW_028095836.1:0-3185 GCF_014824575.4 Sturnira hondurensis
AAACTGTTTTGATTACAATGGGCTTGTAATATAGTTAGATATCAGGTATTGTGATCCCTCTCACTTTGTTCTTTTTCAAAAATGCTGCAGCTACTGGGGGTCATTTATGGTTCCATATAAATTTTAGAATTTTTTTCTATAACTGTGAAATATGTCATTAGTATTTTAATAAGGATTGAGTTGAATCTATAAATTACTTTGGGTAATATAAACATTTTGGTGATGTTAATCTTCCAATCCATGAACACGGTATATGCTTCCAATTATTTCTGTCTTCCTCAATTTCTTTCTTCAGTGTTGTGTTGTTTTCTGAGTAGAGGTCTTTTACCTCCCTGGTAAAGCTTATTCCTAGATACTTTGTTTTTCTCATTGCTGTAGCAAATGGGATTTTTTCCTGATTTCTGTTTCTGATATATCATTGTTGGTATACAAAAATACCTTTGATTTCTGAACATTGACTTTGAATCCCACTGTTTTGCCAAATTCACTTATTAGGTTGAATAGGTTTTTAGTGGAGTCTACAGGGCTTTCTATGTACATTATCATGTCATCCTTAAACAATGGCAGTTTTGCTTCCTCCTTTCCAATTTGGATGGCCTTTATTTCTTTTTCTTCTCTGATCACTGTGGCTACGACTTCCAATGCTATGTTGAATAGCAGTGGTGCAAGTGGACATTCTTGTTTTGTTCCTGATCTTAGTGGGAAAGCTTTTAGTTTTTGCTCATTAAATATGATGTGGACTGTAGGTTTCTCATACATGTCCTTTATTATGTTGAGGTATGCTCCTTCTATTCCCATTTTGCTGAGTGTTTTTTATCATAAATGGGTGCTGTACCTTATTAAATGCCTTTTCTGCATCTATTGATGTGATCGTGTGATTTTTGTCTTTCTTTTGTTTATGTTATGTATATATTTATTGATTTGCGAAAATTGTACCATCCTTGCATCCTTGGGATGAAGCCCACTTGGTCATAGTGTATGATCTTTTTAATGCATTGCTGGGTGTGGTTTCCAAACATTTTGTTGAGGATTTTAGTGTCTATGTTCATCAGCGATATTGGCCTGAAGTTTTCTTTCCTTGTTCTGTCTTTATCTGGTTTTGGGATTAGGATGATGCTGGCTTCATATAAACAGCTTGGGAGTCTTCCCTCTTCTTGGGTATTTTGTATAGTCTGGGAAATGTAGGGGTTAGATCTTCCTGAAATGTTTTGTAAAATTCTCCTATGAAACCATCTGGTGCAGGGCTTTTGTGTGCCAGGAGATTTTTGATTATTGCTTCAATTTCATCTGCTGTTACTGGTCTGTTCAGGCTTTCTACTTCTTCTTCATTGAGTTTTGGAAGATTATATTTTTCTAGAAATTTGTCCACTTCACCTTGCTTTTCAAATTTCTTGGCATACAGTTCTTCATAGTAATTTCTTACAGTCCTTTGTATTTCTGTGGTATCAGTTGTAATCTCTCCTCTTTCAGTTCTGATTGTGTTTATTTGGTGCCTCTCTTTTTTTCTTGACAAGCCTGCTTAAAGGCTTATTGATTTTGTTTATCTTTTCAAAGAACCAGCTTCTGGATTTACTAATTCTTTGAATTGTGCTTTTAGTTTCTATGTCATTTAATTGTACTCTGATCTATTATTTTCTTCTTTCTACTTTCTCTGATCTTTGTTTATTGTTGTTCTTCCACTTCTTGTAGGTGTAGGGTTAGGTTTTTTGTTTGAAATGTTTCTATCTTTTTTAGGTAAGCCTGTATTGCTATGAACTTCCCTGTGAGGACTGCCTTTACTGTGTCCCACAAGTTTTGGGTTGTTGTGAGTTCATTTTGTTTCCAGAAACTTTTTGATTTCTTCCTTGATGTCATTATTGACCCATTCATTGTTTATTAGCATGCTATTTAATCTCCATGAATTTGAGTGTTTTTGAATTTTTCCTTGAAGTTGCTCTCTAGTTTCAGGCCCTTGTGTTATGAAAAGATGCTTGATATGATTTCAATTTTTTTGAATTTGTTGACGCTTGTTTTGTGTCCTTTCATGTGGTCTATCTTTGACAGTGTTCCATGGGCATTTGAAAATAATGTGTATTTTGCTTTTTGAAGATGAAAGATTTTATATATATATATCTGTTTAATCTATTTGATCTAGGGTATTGTTCACTGCTATATACCCTTGTTTATAATTTGTTTGGTAGATTTATCCATTGTTGATAGTGGTGTGTTAAAATTCTGTAGTATAAGTATGTTGTTGTCTATATATTTCTTGAAGTCCTCCAAGATTTTTCTTATATCTTTGGGTGCTCCTATTTGGGGTGCATATATGTCTATAATGTTTATGTCTTCTTGATGGATTCTTCCCTTGAGTTTTTTGAAAAGTTCTTTCATTTTTTTAAAGACTTATTTATTTATTTTTAGACAGAGAGGGAAGGAGGGAAAAAAACATCAATTTGTGGTTGTTTCTTGCCCTCCCCTACTGAGGGCCTGGCCTGAAACCCAGGCATGTGCCCTCACTGGGAATCAGGCCGGCACTCAGTCCGCTGAGCCACACCAGCCAGGGCTCACCAGCTAGGGTTCAAACAAGTTTTTTTTATCTGTTGCTTCTTTTCTTCTCCTTCTGGTATTCTTATGATTAGAATGTTGTTGTGTTTCATATTGTCCTGCAGTTCCCTTAAACCAGGGGTGTCAAACTCATTTTGACTGGGGGCCACACTAGCCTCACAGTTGCTGTGAAAGGGCCAAACGTAATTTCAACTCCTTATTAGTTAAGGAGTAATTACATTTTATACAGTCCTAAAATTATTTTGGCCCTTTGAAGGCAACTTTGAGGCTGATGTGGCTCCCAGTGAAAACGAGTCTGACACCCCTGCCTTATGCTATCTTCATATTTTTTGGAGTCTTTTTTTGTGCAGCTGCTCTACCTGGATATTTCTTTCTATGTTGTCTTCCAGCTCACTAATTTGGTCCTTTGCTTCATCCAGCCTGCTTGTAATTCTTTCTAGTGTATTTTTTATTTAAGATATCATATTCTTTGTTATTTCTTGGTTCTTTTTTATAGTTTCTATTTCTTTTTTCATACTGTTGTAGTTACCACTCAGTTCCTTGTAGTTGTCAGTGAGTTCCTTGAGCATCTTTATAACCATTCCTTCAAATTCTAAATCTAGTAGTTTGCTTGCCTCCATTTCCTTTAGCTCTTCTGCTGA
>NW_028095837.1:0-870 GCF_014824575.4 Sturnira hondurensis
CAAGAACCCAGACACTGCCCATCTCTGTTGAGTAGGCATCGGCTGTCCTAGACACGTAGATAAGTGAGTTCTGTTGCTGACTGTTGTTGTTATTCTGGCTGCTTCTTTCCTCTTCACACTTCCCTAGGTTTTCAACCCATCACAGCTGCTCCTAGCCCATAGAATGAGGGGTGGATCTGCATGGCTAGCCCTGGGCTGGTAAGAGGCCTGAGATGTGAGCAATGTGCTGCTTTGGCCACAAGGAGGAGCTGTGGCTCCATTGAAACCTCTGAGCTGGAGGAGGGGCTGCGGTTGGAAGAGGGGAAAGGGGTGTGATGAGGGGGGACACTAGGGCTTAGCACTGGATCCTCAGGTCAGCTGGGACCAACATTGGGAGACATCCCAAGGACATTAAACTAAAATCATTTTCGAATTGATCTTCCTCTGTCTCCAGCCAGCGATNTAGAACTAAGCCCAGCCAGCAAGGCCTGTATCCCCAGTGTAGGTGCAGAGACTGGTTGTCCCTCATACACTTCCCTCAGCACACTCCCAGGTGTGGAGTTCCGAGCTGGAATCACAGTAGCATATTTTAACTGAGGGGCACGGATCCATCAAACTTCCTCCCTCCACACATTGGGTAAGGGAACCTAAGGAGCCCCTGAGAGGACAATGAGGGAAACAATGTTTGGATTGACATCCTGCCTGACTGAGAGGGTTTGTGGCTCAGAGGGGGATCTGAAAGGGAGGGGCTTGGGGAGAGAATCTATGTAGTGAAGAAGGGTGCTAATACCCACAGAGCGACCATCAGGGGAGTAATGGAGTCCAGCCCATTGAGATCTACCTTCTGTGAGAGTCTGTATGAGGCATGAAATGGGGAGGAGTATCCCCGGG
>NW_028095838.1:0-558 GCF_014824575.4 Sturnira hondurensis
AGTGGCCCTGCAGGCCAGCCCTCCTGCCTCCCCCAGGGAGGTTTGTGTCTGGCCTCACACTGACTTCCACTAACTGTGTCTCTCACACAGTAAAACACCACCATGTCCTCAACTGTGAGACTGCTCAGTGTTAAATAAACTTGGCTCTTGGAGGAATCCCTGCTGATTCTCAGTCTAGATTTCAGCGTTGGGCTGTAGTATGTACTTCCACCACCCCACATAGCACTGAACCACTCCAGCCCCTTCCCTGGAGCCTGGCATGTCCAATGCACACCACAGCTTGTTATAGAGAATCCAGAGACAGCACAGGTGAGGGAGAGGATCTTTGAGAGCTTCACCAGTTTTGGACCTGACTTTTGCAGCTGCACCTGGGGCAGGAAACCTGGGGACAAGGTGTATAAGACCCTGTCAGTCATATGAAGTCACCACCATCCCATAGAACTATTTCTAACACCTGAAACACTCACCCAGGGGGCTTTCACCAGGCACAGGAGGAGACCCAGAATTCTGATCTTCTCTAGAGGGCAGCTCTGCCTTCTCGAGAAACCTCAGTCCCCT
>NW_028095839.1:0-2693 GCF_014824575.4 Sturnira hondurensis
CACCCCGGCTTGGGGGCCCGCCCGTGCTCTCCGCCGCTGGGGCCGGGGCGGCGGGCAGGCTCGGCGGAGCGGGCTGCGGCGGCGGCGGGGCCGGGGCCGGGTTCTTCACCAGCAGCAGGCTGTCACCTAGGGAGGAAGAGACAGGAGACGTGACACACTGACAGTGCTCTCCCCAGGACCCCGTCCCTGCGAAGCGCCCAGATCCCTCACTAGTTTTCCCAGAGGATTTCGTGCGAGTCATAGGCGATCTGGGCCTCAGTTTCTCTAAAAAAAAAATGAGGGGATTGAACAAGGCAAAGGGTCATTTTCCAAATGCTTCTAGGGCCCCCTGAACTTCTGACCTGCCCCAAGCCACCTGTTGGCTAGTGGGTAGCTGAGTAGGTAGCTCGTAGGTAGGACAGGAAAAACATCCAGAATGCTGGGGGCGGGGGAGGGGGGTGGGTGGGGAGGGTGCAACCTGGAAGTTACCTTCCAAGGCAGAATTGCCTGGAAATAAAATACAACAGATTTGATTGTATTCTCATGTTCAAGGCTAATTTATCTAAGGCAAGAATCTCTCAACGGGAGGGAATTTGCCAGAACTTATCCAAGGTGAAAAGCTTGCCTGGAGACCAGCAGCAGTGGGCTCTGGGAGCTGGGACCACACCCCCCTCCCACCTGCAGCCCTCTTTCCACTGGGCCAGCCGCCTCCCCCTCCCCGTGTGTAGCAGCGCCCACCCCAAGCCTGACCCCCTCAGCTGGGCTGACAGCCCCACTCCAAGCCTGACCCCACCTGGACCCTGGCACATGGGACTGGGGCTCAGTACCCGGTGAGTGAGTGGCTGCCCAGCTGGCCTCCCCAGGAGGCCTGTCCCTGCTCCTGCAATGGTGCCTTTTTCGTTGCACTCCCCCCAACCTCCCTGCTGCCACCCCCCACCCAGCCCATGTCTCCAGGCCAAGTTCCAGGTCCTCCGGTACCTGGGAGTCTGTGGGCGCAGAGCCCGGGCTCTGAGCGTGGGATCAACGACCTTAGGCCCAGGACACCCGCCCACCGAGGAGCTGCCCATTCGCTACTGTATTTAGGAGCTTTCTCATCCCTGTGCCTCCCACCACCTCCCCAAACCCCAGGGGGCTGTCCTCTCCCCTGGAGGACCCCCTCCCACACTGAGGGGCAGCCCACAGGACAACAACAAAGGAGGTGAAGCTTGGACTCTGTCCCCCACCTCTTGTGGGCATCCCTTTCTCTCCTCTGCCCAGGACCCATCTGCTCCCTGAAGGCCACTTCTCCAGCCATATCTGCCACACTGTCACCCTCCCTCATGCTGGTCAGTGCCTGGCTGAGCCCTGTTCCCCTTCTATGTCACCCCGAAACAGGCTGGCCCAGCCTGCCCCTCTCCAGCCAATCACAACTGACCAGCAAAGAGCTGTCCACACTGGA
Organism: Sturnira hondurensis; assembly: GCF_014824575.4. Taxonomy (NCBI): domain Eukaryota; kingdom Metazoa; phylum Chordata; class Mammalia; order Chiroptera; family Phyllostomidae; genus Sturnira; species Sturnira hondurensis. Next base: position 1,418 of record NW_028095839.1, read on the forward strand.
CCCTGGCCAGGGCGGAGGGGACGCAATGCTCGGGCCTCCCTCCAGAACGCCCAGGACGCCCCCTCCCATCCCGGGCACAACCCTGGTCTGGCTGCGCCCTCTCCCTGTTTGCTCCCTTCAGTCTTCTGAGGGGTCTCTTCCCCAGAGGACCTCGAAAAAGCACTTCCACTCAAGCCTCCATCTCTGGGGCAGCCACCCTGAAACCCGACCCAAAGCAGGCCGAATGCTGCTCTGAAGACTCCGCAGACAGGTGTGAGCTCTGTCTCCCCCGCTGCTGTGGCCTGCTTCTGTCTCCCCCAGAAGTTCTCCCTTCCTGACCCAGCTTAGCTCTGGGGTCAGCACCGCAGCCACTCGTGGCAAAGCCCCTGATCCCCCGCCCTTCATTCTGCCTGCCTGGGGAACCCCAGTGCTGCGGCCATTTGTCTCACAGACAGTGGGATGCATGCACGCGGGATTGAAATGACCCATGCCCTCCGCTCTGACGTGGGTTTTACACTCTTGGAGGCTGTCGGGACTACGGATTCAACACTCCGATCAATCAGAAGACGCTAAGTCCGCTGTTGTGAGGGTGATGACACTATTCTGGCAAGGAACGAAGCCGAGAGGCTCCAAACAACACCCCGCAGACCCACGCTGGGTGAGACGTTCAGTAAGAAATCTGTCGGGGGCGGGGTGGGAAATCCCCTCTCTCCACTGGGGTTTCGGGACCCTCACCAGTGACCCCAGGGTGTCAGCGCAGGACTGGCTCTGGCCAGCGCTTTCCAGGTGTGAGCTATCGGCCCTGCTCGGGCTGCACAGGCTCGGCTGGGTCCCAGCCCACTCTCCTCCCTCCTCTCCCTGCTGTGATGTGATGGGCTGAACTGCACCCTCCCCCCGCCCCCCAGTGATGAGGAAATCTAAGCCCCCAGGACCTCAGAATGTACGTCCTTATTTGGACGTACGGTTCTTGTGAATGGAATTAGTTAAGGTGAGGTAACACTGGCATAGAGTGGCCCCCTGATCCCAAATGACCGTGTCCTCAGAGTGAGGACTGTCCTTCACAGTCACGGCCTGGTGAAGATGGAGGACGGAGGTGATGCACCTGGGAGCCGAGGAACCCTAAGGACTGCCCGCAAACACCAGAAGCTGGGGAGAGGCAAGGAGGGGTTCCCTGTGGCTTTCAGAGAGGGCATGGCCCTGCCAGCCGCTGGCCTCCAGACTCCCAGCCTGGCCTCCTGAGCTGTAAGGCAACACATTTTTGTTCTTTGAAGCCACCCAGCATGGGGGGCTTTGTGAA
>NW_028095840.1:0-984 GCF_014824575.4 Sturnira hondurensis
AAAATGATTACGGATACAGTTGTAAGGGAAATATGAGCACTGTCTGAAATACGTTATTTTAGAAATCAGAACCCAAATTGTTTGACCAATTAAATTTATTTCAAGGCATAATTTTCCATGTGATGCTGGTTGTCATTTTAGACTTACATCTTACTGAACTATGAAAAAATTCCTTTAAACTCTGGCCTCTGAAATCTGTTGGCAATTCTGACCTCTTCACTTTTGCCTTAATTCAGAAAGGAAAGCCAACTCCTTAGAACTGTGAAAATAGAGTTTGTGGTTGCAAAAGAATTATATATATTTTAGTTTAAAATAAATTCAGTCTTTTGTATTAAAAATCAAGAAAAATATTTACTTAAACTTTTAGCCTCTATTTTCTTGCCAGAAATATGGATATAATGCTTATAGGGCATAGCAATTACTATTGTAATGATAACCTATTTGCACATTCAAAAAATATGTCAGTTCAGAGTTCATGTAGGCAGAAGTTAATTTAAGCCTCAAGAATAAAGAGAAAGTCCCAATTCAACATTTCTTTCTTTTCTAGTGAATCTAGATTGGTTTCACAATTGGTGTTTTTGTTCGTTTCCTTATTTGCTCGTTTTAAAGAGAAGAGCTGGGTTTCTGTGACCCTCTCTCTGAAGTCCTTTTATAGAACACCTCTGGCCACCTTCCTCTCCTGTTTATTGGCCAAAGTAGATTTATGGGTAAATCTTCCATTTCTTCACTCACTAACAAGTTATTGGGAAGAGGAGTGGGGATAATTCTGATTTAGAGCAATTAAGGCCATCACCCAAATTCCATATCCACATCCAGAAAATGGATATTTGCACAAATTTGTATTTTGTTAGGGACTAGGAACTGGTGTGGAAGATGTTGTAAGCCCTCTAGTCAGAATGTCTGCTATAAAGCCTGAGGACTCTTTCTTGGCCGAGATTTTTCATTTGTGTTGTAGAATAAATAGTGTTTGTCCTCTTTTAGTGA
>NW_028095841.1:0-921 GCF_014824575.4 Sturnira hondurensis
TGTTAAGAATATATAACTACTCCAGAGTATAAGGAAGGCAATGTTGGCAGCACATGAAAGATGTCCACAGGCCAGCTGTGTGACCTGAGACAAATAAAGCAACCTCTCTGAGTCTCAGCCTTTTCACCTATAAAAGGGAGTGGTAGTCTTCTTTTCTTACCTTGAAGGACTACTGTTAAAACTACAGAAGATGGTGTGAATAAAAGTTACAGCAGTGTCTTCCCACTCAGTGGAGGGCAGAGCCCTTTCCCTTGTCAGGCTGTTGATGGGAGACTCAAATGTTGGAAAAATTTTAGTTTTCGGTAATAGTCAATAAGCTTAGTAACCAATGCACATAAAAGCTATTGTTTCAGGAACTGAAGGTATGACCCACCCTGGCTCCAGGAGAGCACAGGCAGTTCTGCCTTTGTGCCCAGGAGGACTGCAGCGATGGAGATGGTACCCGAGCTCTTCCTGTCCTCCAGGGAGAGGTGTGTACTGCTTGGGACACAGATAAAGACCCAGTCCAGGACCCCGATGAAAGAACGCTGCAGTGATTAACTTTTCCCCACGATCCCAAACCCCTTGCCTACGCTTTTCTTTTCTTTATAAAAAGGGCCATTTTTTAATGGAATTTAAGATGATCTATTAGGGTACAAACTTGTCATCTTCCCAGATTGCCGGCCTTCTGAATAAAGTGCTCATAAAGATTAATTTCCTGTCTCTGCTTATTGGATCTGGTAGGTGACAGGCAGCCTAAACACTGGCTTTTCTAGTTTCACTGTGATGGGCTGGAATATGTGGATCCAAAGAGAAGCACAAAGACCGAGCCCAGATTGCTCAGAATGACTCAGAAAGAGCTGTCCTTGTGTTGATGGGAGAGACCTGGTTCTTCTTGCTGACGCATGTAAAGAATTACAGCTCAGCAAATCTAGTAGCATG
>NW_028095842.1:0-892 GCF_014824575.4 Sturnira hondurensis
GGCTCCAGCAACGCTCACCTCTTCTAGTTCTGCCTCCCTCCCTGCCTGTCACACAGCAACCTTGGTCATGACTCCATGTGTTTGCTTATGCTGTCTGCTCTACCTTCCCAGTTTTCATTGTCTGGCTAACTCTTACTCCTATGATGCAGCAAGGGCTCCTGAGGGCAGTCCTCTTTAAAAGTCCAGACTCCTCAAACAGATGCCCTTTGTGGCCAGACTTTTATCTGTGGTCACAAGATTGCACTGTCCCTGTGGGCTGATGCCACCTGATCACAGCTCAGCAGTTTGAGTTTAGGTGCAAAGATGTGATTGGCTTTTAGCATGGTGAGGTTTTTTTCCTTTTCTTTCTTAATTCTTCACTGAGGTATAATCGACATATTCATTTCCAATATGCAATGTAATGACTGTATATTTGTATGTATTGCAAAGTTGCATTGAGTTTTAAAAGGACTGGTGGGTGTCTTAGTCTGCCTGGACTGCCATCACAAACTACCATAAGCTGAGTGGCTTAAACAACAGGAATTTACCTTTGCACAACTCTGGAGGCTAGAAGCCTGCAACAGCGTGCCAACTTGGTCGGGGCCTGGTGAGAGCTGTTTGTGGCTTGCAGATAGCTGCCTTCTGAGAGAGAGAGAGGGCGGTGTGTAGAGATATGAGCTGGGATTAAAAGTACATTCTTCCCTTACTTCTCTTCTTATAAAGGCATGAATCCCGTCATGAAGGCCCCGCCATCATGACCTCCTCTAACCCTAAGTACCTCAGAGAGTGCCCATCTCCAAATAGTGTCATATTGGAGGTTAGGGCTTCAACCCGTGAATCGGGGAGGGTGGTGCCCATTTAGTCCTCCACAGTAGGTGAGTTGTACATGGGTCACCCAGGATGCCTGAGCACC
>NW_028095843.1:0-869 GCF_014824575.4 Sturnira hondurensis
TACGGGAATTTCTGGGAGCCGTGGGATACTGCAGGCTCTGGATATTGGGCTTTGCCGAGTTGGCACGACCCCTCCATGAATTAACTAGGGAAAGGAGGAGGACTTCACATGGACAGAGAAAGAAAGACAGGTTTTCCAGGCATTAAAGGAAGCCCTAACCACAGCTCTAGCCCTAGCTCTACCAGATATGACTAAACCCTTCCAACTATTTGTGGCTGAGAAGGGGGGGGCGGTAGCCCTCGGCGTACTAAGCCAAGAATTAGGGCCCTGGAAAAGGCCCATAGCCTACTTGTCCAAGAAACTTGATCCAGTAGCCTCAGGCTGGCCAGCATGTTTAAGAGCCCTGGCGGCGACCTCCGTCCTGGTAAAAGAAGCCAGTAAACTAACACTAGGCCAGGACATCCAAATAATTGGAGAACATTACTTAGAACAAGTTTTGAGAGCTCCACCTGACAGATGGCTGTCAAATGCAAGGCTCACCCAATACCAAGCCCAACTCCTGAATCCACCAGCTGTGACATTTTTGAAAACAACAGCCTTGAACCCAGCCACCCTGTTGCCCGTCCCAGATTCCACCGTGATGCATGACTGCTCACATGTGTTAGACGCTGTGTCAGGCTCCCGCCCAGATATGAGGGATCAGGCTTACGAAAAGCCAGATCTCACCATCTACACAGACGGGAGCAGCTATGTTGAAGATGGACAGCGCTACGCGGGAGCAGCGGTGATGACAGAGATAGAGGTATTATGGAAGAAGGCGCTGCCCGCTGGGACTTCAGTGCAGAGGGCTGAGCTGATTGGACTAACTCAGGCCTTGAAAAATGGCAGAAGGTAAGGTTGTAAATATATACACTGACAGCCGGTATGCC
>NW_028095844.1:0-503 GCF_014824575.4 Sturnira hondurensis
CTGGGAACTGGCCTGCAACCCAGGCATGTGCCCTGACTGGGAACCGAACTGCAGGCCCGCACTCAATCCACTGAGTTACACCAGCCAGGGCTATTTGTAAATATTTCAGTGAAGGCATTTCCAAATCAGAAAATCAGCTTCAGGTTGTACGGGTGGCCCGTTTGCTGTCATGTGTGGAAGAGCCACCCCCAGTCCCGCTCTGGAGAAGTCAGGCTGGGCTCAGCGGGGCCTGAAGAGAGGGCCCCCCCCCCCACCTTTGCCCTTAAAGGTGAAGCTGTGCTCGGATGCCCTTCAGGGGGATGGGACAGGCTGCTGGCGGCAGAAGAAGTGAGCCCACCAGGTTGGCTTTGGGCCTGGGCGACATCAGGTCTAGGTCCTGCTTTATTCCAACAGGAAATCTAGTCTTTACACAAGGGGAGTGGTACAAGAATATGAGAAACAATCTGAACCAAAAGGACGGAAAGAACCGGCTAAATAGAGCAGCTTAAGGCCAGGGTGAGAAG
>NW_028095845.1:0-600 GCF_014824575.4 Sturnira hondurensis
AATATCACCCACTCTGTAATCATGATCTCATGCATTCCACCTTCAGATCCATGTTTTCTATTTTCCATCTTATATACTCATTCAGGTCTCATGTCTCATTAGATCTTTCAATCCATTAATGCTACCTCAGGTTCCACTCTCAGATGATAACCTTCCCCCCCCAAAATTCATAGAGAAAATAGATGTAATTATATATAATGGCCTCATCTTGCATTCATAAAATTCATCTCTCCAGTTTCCTTTATATCTACTAATATTTTGTCAGGTGTAATGTGTAAATTTTTGCCCATGTTTTTGAGGGAAAAATAAAGATGTGCACTGCACATGGGTATAATGATTACCTACCATGGGTATAATAATCCCATGTACTCTGAGCACAACAACATAGATGTGTATTATACACAGGAGCACATTATACACAGCAGAACACGATATATATTTTACCTTCTCCTCAGGTTGGAGTGAAAAATGCATCCCAATTTTTATCTCTGCTCTGAATCCTGTCTCTCTCACTTTCTCAATGTCTTTCACTTTTGTGAATATCCTGGTTTTTTCTCCTGCATTATGGATTCTTCTCATTCTGTGGTTCTTTACCATGAG
>NW_028095846.1:0-526 GCF_014824575.4 Sturnira hondurensis
GACTGCCCAGGTACATGCCAGACAGTGGAAGTATCTTTAAATTTTTTTAAAATTTTAATTTACTGATTTGAGAGAGAGAGAGAGAGACATAGACATAGATTTGTCATGTATTTAGACATTCATCAGTTGGCTCTTCTTTTTTTTAATCCTCACTTGAGGGTATGTTCGTTGATTTTACAGAGAAAGAGAGGAGAGAGAGATGTAAAAGAAAAACATCGATAGATTGCCCCCTGTATGTGCCCCATCTGGGGATTGAACCCACAAGCCAGGTGTATCAGGGTGATGCTCTAACCGCCTGAGCCACCCAGCTGGGCCATTGGTTGCTTCTTGTATGTGCCATGACTGGGGATTGAACCCACAACCTTGGCGTATGGGGATGATGCTCGCACCCACTGATCTACCAGCCAGGCAGCCACGGCAGGGGGTAGTTTTCTTTGAGAACTGCTCAAGGGTGGCGTTGGGGGGCTTCTGCACGCAGGGATTATGCTGTGCTCAGCAAAGTTAAATCACTCAGGGTTTTAGTCAA
>NW_028095847.1:0-2191 GCF_014824575.4 Sturnira hondurensis
ACACATTTTTTAACTAAGAATGACAATCATCTATTTAACAAACACTTCCTCAGTACCTATTTCATCTACAACTATACTAATTGTTATGAGACATAAAGATGTGTAACACATATAGAGATAAAAAGTTCATTATTTGGTGAACAGGAATCTCAGCTTCAATAAGTGACATTAGATTTGAATTAACTTCTGTCTTTGATATGTCCTGAAGTTTCCCCATATAACCTTGTAGTGAGGATTGAACTGTAGTAATTATTGTTATTGGCCAAGCCTGCACATTTTTTTTCTTTCTGAAGCGCCCCCCACAAGAACCTAGCCTAACTTTCAAGGGTAGAACGAACCTCTTTTCAGGCTGTCTGACAGCCAGCCCTTCAATGGGGCCCAGAGATGATCCAGCAGGTGGCCACCACTCTCTGTGTTGTAAATGGTTGTACCCTAAAATGTCATGTTTCAGATGAGGAAGGTGGGGTGCCCTACAACATCCAACTGGTATGACAGTGAGGGCAGTGGTCAGCCCAGTGTGTCAGCACATGGGTGTGTTGACCCATTTGCATACCCACCCCAGAGTCCACCAGCCTGAGAATGCTCAGGTACTACGGCCTGACTGCCCCCTCAGGGATAGACAGTAATTCTCAGCACTTTTAAAATTACCAAATTCATGCGCACTCATGAACATTTAAATATGAGTGAATTAAAGTTATATCCATGGTTTTAAGAGATGAAACTTGTAATTACTTGGGAACACACTGTCTGTTCCCTGAAGCCTTACTGTAAGAACTGTGGGATGTGGAGGGGTTAAGTGATGTTCCGTGTGTTAAAGTAACTTTTTAACTTATAATTGCTGCACAGGTAGGAGCCTTCTCCTCATATTCATACACAGTGAAGACTCATGTAATTACAGGTGCCATTCACCTGGAAAATAGGGGTTCCTCTCAAGCCAGAAACCAGGATTGATTGAAGAAAAGAATAGAGGAGACAATAATGAGAAAGTTGTGTCTCATGTTTTTCATGATGTAGATGTAAAGATGTCTAAGAGGAAATCCAAGTGCTGGTGTTGGGGTCATTTCTTTCACGTGGACCATGTGGAACCTGGAGTGGAAGAGGTAGGACATGAAATAATGTAACATAAAATGTGTCAGTTCCTTCAAATAATAGGGTAAATAGCTCGGGTGGCAGGTGGAATAACAATAAGGGGCATTTTCAGCTGTTGACCAAATAGCTGCACACATTTTAAGTTAGGCTGTTCTAAGCTCTGGGGAGCATTTAACATCCATTTGAGAGAAGAGTGAACTGCAAGAAGGTGAAGAACAGCAGGCTTTCACCTGAGCATGAGGAGAGAACCAGCACCCCTTGGCAGGCAGTGTGGTCAGAGCAGCCACCCAAGTTGGACCACTACACAGCAGAGGTGAATTCAGTTGTAGGAGAGTCAGGACTTTGGAGTTAGACACCCTTCCCACTGGGCGGTTTCTGACAGAGCTGAGTCTCCCTGCTGCTGGGATTTTGTTGTTTGATCTTTAGATGACTAGAGACAGAGCAATACATGAACACAGATACATAAATTGTGTGACTGAGTTCACTGAGCACTGTCAAAACTCACAAATTACCAGGATTCAAGAGTTTAAAATTTACTCACTGAAGCATTTTATTGCACAAACCTAATGAGATAATAAATGAATTCCTTATACTCAAGGAAATAGTGTGTAGCCCTTCAAGTATGTTTCATAGATGTTTTTGCATTGTTTTAAAGATTTTATTTATTTATCTTTACAGGAAAAAGGAAGGAGAGAGGGAGAGAAATATCAATATATGGTTGCCTCTGATGCCACCCCGGCTGGGAACTAGCCTGCAACCCAGGCATGTGCCTTGACTGGGAATCAAACTGAGATCCTTTGGGTCACAAGCCCGCACTCAATCCACTGAACTACACCAGCCTCTTCTCAAACTGCAGTGTTGGAAATGAGTGTTTACTATTGCAGGTCAATGTGAACAGCAGTGCCCACTGAATCCAGCCTCAGGATAGCCAATTCAGTGTTCTCCCTGTGGAGAACACCAGATATTAGTCCCTGGAGAACCCCTTTCTCCAGGAAGGGAGCTGATGGCAGTGTTCCTGGTGGGTCTTTATCCATCTCTACACCAAACACTCAGAAGTATATGAAGAGGTGGTGGAGTGGAGCAGAGAATAAATCATGTCTTC
>NW_028095848.1:0-844 GCF_014824575.4 Sturnira hondurensis
GAAAGCCAGCAGTTCTGTCCTTCAATGGCCTGTGCTCAGGCTTCCAGACCTCTGCAGAGGGATCGCCGATGTGCGATTCTTTTTAAATCTTTTATACGAAAGCTCTCCAGCCTGCTTATGTTTTCCAGGAGAGACTATTTAGTGCAGAGACTGCCATGATCTCAAAAACTGTTAGTGCTTTCTCTCTTCAATACCAGAGGATTATTAATCAAGGAATAATCAGGAGATAGAGTATTACTGCCGAAACCAGCCCACTGGCTGCTGCTTCTCCTGCCATCAGTGAACAGGAGAGGAGTTTCACAGTCCCAGAGCTTCCCTCCTTCTTCTCATTGCCACACCTTTCGCTCTTCAAGTGATTCTGTACACTCCCAAGGTAAAGGTGAAGAAAGACAAAAACACACTGTACTCTTCTCCCTAAGTGCCAAGTATCAAGGAATGGTTCACAGGTTTCAGCCCAGACCTACCTGCGTCTTAGAGTGGAGCTGTGATGGATGCTGGGCTCTGGGGAAAGACTCTTTCCCTAGAACAAACTGGTTGTGTCTCACAAGCACTGTCCCTGCTGTATGAAGTTCTCAGAGGAATAATTATATACCCTGTGCGACATACAAGTCTGTTGGTGTCACTCATGAAAGAACAGTAGTTAGGTCATAAGAGAGGAAGTGAGATGGGAGGGAGGAGGAGGACGAGAAGAGACAGGAAAGCAGCCATTAGGTGGTGTGTTGAGTGCCTGGATGCTAAGAGCAAACGGCTCACCAGGACTCTTAAATGCCCATGTTGTAACTGAGATCTAACCCTCAGGGTTATATGAAAAAACACCCATGGCACCCTTTGGCACAGCAAAGGG
>NW_028095849.1:0-2334 GCF_014824575.4 Sturnira hondurensis
CTTCTTGCTTGGAGTTTTTCCATTGAGAAGTCAGTAGCTAACCTTATTGGGGCTTCCTTGTATGTTACTTGCCTTTTCTCCCTTGCTGCCTTTAAGATTCTCTCTTTATCTTGAAATTTTGCCATTTCCATGATGATATATCTTGAACTGGGCCTCTTTGAGTTCCTCTTGATTGGGACTCTCTGTGCTTCCTGGATCTGTGTGACTTTTTCTCCCATCAGATTAGGGAAGTTTTCCCTCATTACTCTTTCAAATAGGTTTTCTGTTCCTTGTTCTTCTTCTTCTCTTTCTGGTACTGCTATCATTCAGATATTATAACATTTCACATCGTCTTGCATTTCTCTTAATCCCCCTCATTCTTTCTGAGCCTTTTTTCCTTTTCTTGCTCTTTCTGGGAGTTTTTTCTACTTTGTCCTTCAACTCGCTGATCTGAGGCAATCCAAGGCCATTCACCTGTGGTTTACCTCTCTTGTGACACATACAAGGACCCTATTCCCTTCCTGTGGGGACAGTTATACTGGTGGGATTACTTAGCACCATATAATAAGCATCCTTAAGCAAAATAAGTGGGTATTCATTGAGGTTGAAGAGGAAAAGATATTTCTATCCAAGATTATAGGCCCAGCACAGGCCGCATGAGCTCTTCATCTCTTGGTAAGAAAGTGTCCAAGACTCTCACAAAGGTGGTGGGTCACACAGTTCAGGTAGGGCTGGCTGAATGGTAACTAAAGACTGAAAGCCAGCTGAAAACTACTGTGGGGGTGTCCACAGAGAGAGAAACTCCCAGTCTTACATGCGAGAGTTCATTGGAAATTGGGGCTACAGCAGAAGCATGTGAGCCTCATTGTTCCCACTCTCACCCCTCCCCCACAGACAGTTCCTCAATTCAGAAAAGAGAGTAGCCTCCCTACAGTGTGTACTTAAAGCCCTGCCTCCTTACTACATAACAGACGAAGAAAAATGGCCCAAATGAAAGAACAGAGAAAAACTTCATAAGAAAACCTAAGTGACAAGGAGATAGTCAACCCTTCTGATGGAGAGTTAAAAAACCTGATAATCAGGATGCTCACAGAAATGACTGAGTTTGGTTGTAAAATGAAAGAACAAAGGAAGCATGTCCAGAGTGAAATAAACCAAAATATTCAGGGAGCCAACAGTGAAGGGAAGAAAACTGGGACAAATCAATGATCTAGAACAAAATGATGAAATAAACATCCAACCAGAATAGAATGAAGAAACAAGAACCCAAAAAATGAGCAGAGGCCTAGGAACCTGCAGGACAACTTTAGATGCTCTAATATCAGAATCATAGATGTGCCAGAAGGAGAAGAACAAGAGCAAGAAGTTGAAAATCTAGTTGAACAAATAATGAAGAAAAATTTCCCCAATCTGGTGAAGAAAATAGATTTCCAGGAAGTCCAGGAATCCCACAGTGTCCCAAAGAAGTTGGACCCAAGGAGAAACACACCAAGGCACATCATCATTATGTTACCCAAGATTAAAGATAAAGAGAGAATCTTGAAAGTAGTGAGAGGAAAGGGCAAAGTTACCTACAATAAAGTTTCCATAAGACTGTGAGCTGCTTTCTCAAGAAAGATCTCACAGGCAAGAAGGGGTCAGAAAGAAGTATTCCAGGTCATGAAAGGTAAGAACCTACATCCAAGATGGTTCTATCCAGCAGAGCCTTCATTTAGAATGGAAGGGCAAATAAAGTGCTTCCAGATAAGGTCAACTTAAAGGAGTTCATCATCGCCAAGCCCTTACTATATGAAATATTAAAGGGGACTTCCACGAAGATGGAAGCATAGGTGGAAACACTGTGCCTTCTCCCACAACCAAGTTTGAATAAAACAAAGGCTTGGAGAAACAAAGACACAACCAAAGGACAGAAAATTGAATTCTACGGAAGTCCGACTACATCTAACCTTTCGACAGGGACGGTAAGAGGGGCGGAGCCAGCAGCGAGCAGGGTTGGGCAGGACAGGGCCCCCGACCCAGGAGCGCAGGCAGACGGGAACCAGTTGGGGTGCGGGGCAGACCGCAGGCGCATATTCGCGCACAGTGAGATAGACCACGCAGGCCCCAGGGGGCGAGGGCTGACGGCGGTGGCACACTCACGTGCAGTGGGACGAAACGCGTGGGCCCAGTGATGGCAGCAACTGCGGCACCGGTGAGGGTCGTGGCGGACGGGACGCCAGAGTCCCTCTTTGACCCCGTCCCCCACATACAACGTCACAACCCAGCGACTTAGTTGCCCTTCGGCACCGGTGGGGGCCGGGGCCGCAGGCGGCAGACGGGACGCCAGAGTCCCTCTTTGACCCCGCCCCCACATAC
>NW_028095850.1:0-670 GCF_014824575.4 Sturnira hondurensis
GTGAAAAGAAGGAACAAAACAATTACAATTGTGGTGTGCATTTAATTTGGATTCAGCTTTAACTTCATGATACACACTAAACATTGTCTAATATTCACCTCTAGAAACTGCCAAAAAGAAGACAAAATCCATACCCCAATCTCCAATAGGAGTTAACTGGGACACTACAAAAGGACTAGCAGGAGGCTTTTGGAATGTGGCAGGAAGCGTGAAATCCTTTGGGGAACGAATCAAGGTTGAGTCCATTATGCACAAACATACACATGTACTCATACTTGCAAGCACGCATGCCACGCTGCCCGAATGCAGACAGCAGACACCACTAGCATCCTTTCGTACTCAGAGGCAAACCCACGCCCGTTAGGACAAATCAGATGAATTACTGGAGAAGCAGCCAGGTATCACGGGGAAAACTGATTGCAGATACTGAACAACTAAGTTCAAGTTATTAGCTACAGGATCTGATTCATCCATTAACAACATACCCTGGCACTCTGCTCAGTGCTGGGAGTTCAGTTTTGAAAGGAAGAGTTCCTCCTCACCAGGCTGCACAGGTGGGAGAGGAAAGGGACAATAACAAGACAAGTGTCTATTGTGCAGTACAGCTGGCACCACCATGGGGAGCCACTGAGTGCTAAGGAAGTGTGTTGGAGGACCTCAGAAGGCCCCC
>NW_028095851.1:0-3973 GCF_014824575.4 Sturnira hondurensis
GTTGAAGATTACAGTTAACACTATATAGAGCCTAAAGATCTTCTATCTCTTTTCTACCAGCTGTGACTGTAAATATCATCAAGTACTCTCCTACTGTCATAAACCACTTTGCCTCCCCCTCCAACTGATCACACACACACAAAGAAAGGAGTAGGTGAAAGCAGAGAACATCAAGTTACCTGCAGGAGACTGCACCACTGAATTTCACAGGTATTCTACCACAGAAGTTCACACCATAAACCTAGGGAGTGAGAACAAATCATTTTAGGAAGCTGAGGCTAACAAAAGGAGTCTCATAAGCAATGGGAAGACAAAGAAACAATGCCCAAATGAAAGAAAAGGTGGAAGTCTCAGAAATAATGTTAGATGAAAGAGAGGTGAGTCAGTGATCAGATATTGAATTCAAAGCGCTAGTTATCAGGAAATCCAAAGAGCTCACCATGAGGTACCAGAAACTAGAGGGGAGCTACCAAAAACTAGAGGGGAGCTACAATGAGATCTCCGCAAACTATATCAACATGAAAAAGGAAATAGAAACTATAAGCAAAGGCCAAGAGGAGATGAAGAATACAATTTTGGAACTGAAGAACACAGTAGAAGGAATGAAAAGCATGATCGATGAGGCAGAATATCAGATCAGCGAGTTGGAGGATACAGTAGTAAGAATCTTCCAGAAAGAACAAGAAAAAGAAAAGAGCCTCAAAAAGAATGAAGAGGGACTAAGAGAAATGCAAGATAATAGGAAATATAATGATATCTGAATAATAGGAGTACCAGAAGGAGAAGAAGAAGATTAAGGGATAGAAAACCTATTTGAAACAGTAATGATGGAAAATTTTCCTAATTTGATGAGTCAAAAACTTACACGAATCCAGGAATCACAGAGAGCCCCATTCAAGAGGAACCCAAAGAGGCCCACTTCAAGACACATCATCATTAAAATGGCAAAATCCCAAGACGAAGAGAGAATCTTAAAGGCAGCAAAGGAGAAAAAGGAAATAACATACAAGGGAAACCCAATAAGCTTACCTACTGACTTCTCAATGGAAACACTCCAAGCAAGAAGAGAATGGCAAGAAATATTTCAAGTAATGAGAACCAGAGGCCTAGAACCAAGGCTACTTTACCCAGCAAGGCTCTCAATCAAGATAGTAGGCCAAATAAAGAGCTTCCCAAGACAAAAGAACTCTAAAAGAATATGCCTTCACCAAACCAAGTCTACAAGAAATACTAAAAGGGCTGCTTTAAGGAAAGGAAGGAAAAGAGAGAGACAGAGAGGAACTGTGGTACAAAAATGGCAATGAATAAGTACCTATCAATAATAACCTTAAATGTAAATGGATTAAATGCTCCAATCAGAAGACATAGAATAGCTGAATGGATAAGAAAGCATGACCCACACATATGCTACCTACAAGAGACCTACCTCAGGACAAACGACCATCAAAGAATAAGAATAAAAGGCTGGAAACAAATTTTCCAGGCAAATAGTCAAGAAAAAAAAAAGCCGGGGTAGCAATTCTAATATCAGACAAAATTACTTTAAAATAAGGGCCATAAAGACAGACCCACAAGGTCACTTCATAATACTCAAGGGAAGAATCCACCAAGAAGACATTAACATCATAAATATATCTGCACCCAACATAGGAGCACCCAAATATATAAGAAAAATCCTAGAGGACTTAAAGAAAGATATTGACAGCAACACAATTATAGTAGGGAATTTTAACACCCCACTGTCAAAAATGGACAGATCTTCCAAACAAAATATCAACAAAGATATAGCTGTACTAAACAACACCCTAGATGAAATGGACTTGAATGACATATATAGATCCGTAATCCCAAAGAAGCTAAATACACATTCCTCTCAAATGCAAATGGAACATTTTCGAAGATACAACACATGATAGGACACAAAACGAGCCTCAAGAAATTCAAGAAAATTGAAATCATACCAAGCATTTTCTCTGACCACAAGGGACTGAAATTAGAAACCAACCCCACAGGAAAAAACCCAAAACAGCCAAAATCATGGAGACTGAATGGTATGCTATTAAACAACGAATGGGTCAAGATTGAAATTAGGGACGAAATCAAAAAGTTTCAGGAAACAAATGAAAATGAACTCACAACAACCCAAAACTTATGGGACATGGCCAAGGCAGTCCTGACAGGAAAGTTCATAGTGATACTGGCTTACCTAAAGAAAATAGAAACATTTCAAACAAACAACCTAACCCGATGCCTGCAAGAACTCAAAGAGCAACAACAAAGACAGCCCAGAGCAAGTAGAAGGAAGGAAATAACCAAGATCAGAGCAGAATTAAATGACATAGAGACTAAAAGCACAATTCTAAGGATCAATGAATCCAAGAGTTGGTTTTTTGAAAAGATAAACAAAGTAGACAAGCCTTTAAGTAGGCTCCTTAAGAAAAGAAGAGAGAAGACACAAATAAACGCAATCAGAAATGAAAGAGGAGAAATTACAATCGATACCACGGAAATAGAAGAGATTGTAAGAAATTACTATGCAGAACTGTATGCCAAGAAATTTGAAAACCTAGGTGAAATGGACAAATTTCTAGAAAAATATAATCTTCCAAAACTCAATGAAGAAGTAGAAAGCCTGAACACACCAATAACAGCAGATGAATTTGAAGAAGTAATAAAAAAAACTCCCATCACACAAAAGCCCTGGACCAGATGGTTTCAGAGGAGAATTCTACAAAGCATTTAAGGAAGAGCTAACCCCAATTCTTCACAGACTATTCCAAAAAATCCAAAATGATGGGAAACTCCCAAACTCTTTTTATGAAGCCAGCATCATCCTAATTCCAAAACCAGATAGAGACACAACAAGGAAAGAAAACTTCAGGATAATATCGCTGATGAACATAGATGCTAAAATCCTCAACAAAATATTGGCAAATCGCATTCAACAATACATAAAAAAGATCATACACCACAACCAAGTGGGATTCATCCCAGGGATGCAAGCATGGCTCCATATCCGCAAACCAGTAAATGTAATACACCACATAAGCAAAAGCAAAGAGAAAAATCACATGGTCATATCAATAGATGCAGAAAAAGCTTTTGATAAGGTTCAACACCCATTTATGATGAAGGTACTCAGCAAAGTAGGAATAGAGGGAGCATTCCTCAATATAATAAAGGCCATATATGAAATACCTACAGCAAACATCATACTCAATGGGCAAAAACTAAAAGCTTTTCCACTAAGATCAGGAACAAGACAAGGTTGTCCACTTTCACCACTTCTATTTAATATAGTATTTGGAAGTTTTAGCATCAGCGATTAGGCAAGAAAAGAAAATAAAAGCCATTCAAATTGGAAAGGAGGAAAAAAACTGTCGTTGTTTGCAGATGACATGATAGTGTACATGGAAAATCCTATAGACTCTACCAAAAAACTGCTGGAAGTAATAAATGAATTTGGCAAAACAGCGGGATACAAAGTCAATATCCAGAAATCAAAGGCATTTCTGTATACTAACAATGAATCAGCAGAAGCAGAAATCAAGAAAAAAATCCCATTCAATATAGCAAAAACAAAAATAAAATATCTGAAAATAAATCTAGCCAAGGAGGTAAAAAATCCATATGCAGAAAACTACACGACACTGAAGAAAGAAATCAAGGAAGATACAAAAAAATGGAAACATATATCGTGTTCATGGATTGGAAGAATTAATATCATCAAAATGTCCATACTACCAAAAGCAATTTACAGATTCAATGCAATACCTATTAAAGTACCAATGGCATATTTCGCAGACATAGAACAAACACTTCGAAAATTTATATGGAACCATAAAAGACCCCGAATAACAGCTGCAATGTTAAGAAAGAAGAACAAAGTAGGAGGGATCACAATAGCTGATATCAAACTGTATTACAAGGCCACTATAATCAAAACAGCCTGGTACTGGCATAAAAAAAGGCA
>NW_028095852.1:0-732 GCF_014824575.4 Sturnira hondurensis
GAGTGAGTGGGAGAGAATCATGGAATGGTTGCCTTTGGTTTGGCATGGATGGTATCCCAACTGGGGACCATACCTGAAAGCTGGGCATGTGCCCCAAGCAGGAATTGCACTCACAACTTTTATGAAATGGTGCTCTTACCAAGTTAGCCTCACCTTCCAGAGTTCTCACTTTTGTTTTAATTAAAGACTGGAATCCCTTCAATCAGAGGTCTGCTACCTCCCTCCTCCAGGTGCAAGGAGGCAGCTAGTATCACTACCTGAGCTCCACTTCCTGTCTCCCCCAACCCCACCCTTGTCTCAGGAAAAATTGTCTTCCATGAAACCGGTCCCTGGTGCAAAACAAGTTGGGGACTACTACCTTCAATCCCGACATGGTACCTGGTGCCCCTCCAGACACTTGTATATTTTATAGTGTCAACATTTACTAGGCTGTGTATTGCTCCAATATCCTTAGCACCTCTGTCTTCTATCCTTTAGCTCATGTTGTATTCATTTCCATCCAATACTCCACTCTTTCTGAAAACGTTATTGTGCCTAGGTATACATTTGCTTGTATCAACTATAACTGAGTTTGTTCCATCCTCAAGCTGTGCTTTTTGAACAAATTGGAAATATGAGACCAATATTGTTTTTCCAGTTTCTGATAGATTTTATGTCACATTTTTGTATGTTGACACATCCATAGGTATTTGTACCAGTGATTACTTTTTGGCCACTACACCCGTATTGTAT
>NW_028095853.1:0-1759 GCF_014824575.4 Sturnira hondurensis
CATCACTCCTGGGAACCCGGAGGTGGTCAGTCAGCACAACACAGCTGTCCTCGCGGTGTCAAGGGGGTGACAGGTGCAGGGTTAAGGTGGTCACACCGAGTTAAAGTGACATCGGGTGCAGAGAGCAGGACACTTCCTTAGAACCCATAGGACGGACAGCGACGTGCGGAGGGGGCTGAGAGGTAGGTGAAGAGTCAGGGGGATGAGGAACAATAGTTAGAGGGGCGCCCTAAACTACCTCGTTTTTCTGTTGACCTTGCTAAGCCATAGCTGAACTGGCCTCACCCAACACTGGGTGTAGGAGGAGGGCTCAGGGCGGGGTTTGGGATTGCCCCAGGCCTGGATACTCATGACGCCACCTCAGCTCTCACTCCCATTGGGTACGCGAACTTGAAGGCAGCCAATCAACGTCCGTGGTTTCAGGTATACTATTCTCACCAGTAACAACTTGTCAATCTTCCTGACCATCCCTAAGATCTGGGTCATGGGGCCCCGACCTCTGCTCCTGCTGCTCTCGGGGGCCCTGGCCCTGGCCGAGACCTGGGCGGGTGAGTGCGGGGTCGGGAGGCGGCGGCCTCTGCGGGGCAGGGGCGTGGGGACTCTGCCAGGGCGCAGGATCCCTGGCCCAGACCCCAGACGCCCCACGCCCGCCGCAGACCCTGGCCTCCCCTTTCCCCGGCCCGCTGCGCTCAACGACTGCCCCCTATTCCTTCCTCCCCGACCGCTGCCCCTGCCGGCCCGCGCCCAGGCCCGCACAGCCTGAGATACTTGCACACCGCCCAGTCCGGACCCGGCCCTGGAGAGCACCGGTACAACGGCGTCATCTACGTGGACGACACGGAGATCGCGCGGTTCCACAGAGACACCGCGAGTTCCAGGCTAGAGCCGCGGGTGCCGTGGATGGAGCAGCGGTGGCTGGAGCAGGAGGGCGCAGGGTTTTGGGAGGAGCAGACGCGGGAAATGCAGCACAACGCACAGCGGAGCAGAGCGAACCTGAACCAGCTGCGCGCGCACGGCCACCAGAGTGCACATGGTGAGCCCCGCGCATACCGGCCCGGGCACTTCCCCCATCCCCATGGACGGGCCGGGGTCGCCCCGAAACTGTGGGACCCGCCGGTGTCCCGACCACGGAACAGCCCGGGAGTATTTTCACTTGGATTCATTTCGGTTTAGGGTTAGTCACCAGGGCAGTGGGGCGGGCGGGACTGTCCTACCTGCCTGGGTAAGTAGCCTGTGCTGTCTGCGGGGCGGGGTCAGGGTCGTCCACTTGGCAGGAAATGACCGGCTGCGACCTGGGGTCGGACGGGCGCTTCCTCCGCGGGTTCAGTCAGTTCGCCTACGAGGGCACCGACTTCCTCACCCTGAACCGGGACCTACGATCCTGGACCGCGGCCTCCGGGATCAGCTGGAGCGACGTTGTGCGGGTCCCTGTCGCGAACCTTCAGACGGTCTTCCTGGAGAACACGTGTGTGGCCCGCCTCCACCTGCTCCTGAAGAAGGGGAAGGAGACCCTGCTCCAAGCAGGTACCAGGGCGCGGGCCTCCCCAGGAGGGGATCTGTGGGCTGGGGCGGCTTCCTACAAGGAGAGGAGGGGAATGGGGGAGTGTCAGAATGTCTCTCCTGCTCAGGAGAGGGGAGAGCCCCCAGGTCTCCTTATTCTGTGACTCACCCGTGGGCCCAGATTCCTCTAAAGGACAGTGAGGGACTCAGCCTCTCCCTGAAACACCCACAGTGGGTCCCTCACACCCTGCAGCACCTG
>NW_028095854.1:0-1614 GCF_014824575.4 Sturnira hondurensis
AAACTCCCAATCTCTTTTTATGAAGCCAGCATCATCCTAATTCCAAAACCAGATAGAGACACAACAAAGAAAGAAAACCTCAGGCCAATATCGCTGATGAACATAGATGCTAAAATCCTCAATAAAATATTGGCAAATCGCATCCAGCAATACATCAGAAAGATCATACACCATGACCAAGTGGGATTTATCCCAGGAATGTAAGGATGGTTCAATATTCACAAATCAGTAAATGTAATACATCACATAAACAAAAGCAAAGACAAAAAGCACATGATCATATCAATAGATGCTAAAAAAGCTTTTGATAAGGTACAGCACCCATTTATTTTTTTATTTTATGGAAATGTCTTAATTTATTGAACAGTTTCCTCCAGGGGTGTCCAACCTTTTGGAGTCTCTGAGCCACACTGGAAGAAGAGGTATCTTGGGCCCAAGATACACAAATACATTAAATACACAAACACTAATGGAAACTGTCAAGCAAACAAAAGGTTTTAAACAAATTTAGGATTTTATGTTGGGCCATATCCCTAACCATCCTGGGCCACATGTTGCCCACAGCACAGGGCTAGGGTTGGACACCCCCTGCACATTTAGGTTGATCCAGTTTGCAGAATTACAAATAAAAAAGCAGCGAAATCATCATACACAAATCTACATTTGTGTAAATATTTTGATAGGAAAAATTGCTGGAAGTAGGCTTTCTGGTTCAAAGAATAAGCACATTTAAAATGTTGCCAATTTGCTGAACATCCCTTACCAAAAACATCTCACAACCAATTACAGTCCCGTGATTGGTTTAAGGGAATGACTAGACTAGCTTCTCTTGACAATTCTAGCCATTTTATAGTCAGTTTTTTTTAAAGTTAATACTTTAACAATATGTTGCAAACATTTTTCAGTTTCTCTTTTAAATTATATGTAGTTCTTCTGCTGCACTTGTATAATAAAACTTTTGGGGCATTTGAGCTTTAGTGACATGCTTTACAAGACTACTTTTTCATTACAATAAACTATGTTATAAGTCACTTAATCTTTCTCCTATTGCTGCCAGTAACATTTCCATGTGAAAAACTAAAGTGAAATGGGTACAGCACCCATTTATGATAAAGGCACTCAGCAAAATGGGAATAGAGGGAGCACTCCTCAATATAATAAAGGTCATATATGAGAAACCTACAGCCAACATCCTACTCAATGGGCAAAAACTAAAAGCTTTTCCACTAAGATCAGGAACAAGACAAGGTTGTCCTCTTTCATCACTTCTATTCAACATAGTATTGGAAGTTTTAGCCTCAGTGATAAGACAAAAAAAGGAAATAAAAGGCATCCAAATTGGAAAAGGAGGAAAAAAAACTGTCATTGTTCGCAGATGACATGACAGTGTACATGGAAAATCCTATAGACTCTACCCAAAAACTGCTCGAACTAATAAATAAATTTGGCAAAACAGCTGGTTACAAAGTCAATATCCAGAAATCAAAGGCATTTTTGTATACCAACAATGAATCAGCAGAAGCAGGAATCAAGAAAAAAATCCCATTCGATAAAGCAAAACAAAAATAAAATATCTGGGAATAAACCTAACCAAGGAGGTAAAAGACCTGTATG
>NW_028095855.1:0-1097 GCF_014824575.4 Sturnira hondurensis
CTGTTCAGGCTTTCTACTTCTTCTTCATTGAGTTTTGGAAGATTATATATTTTTAGAAATTTGTCCATTTCACCTAGGTTTTCAAATTTCTTGGCATACAGTTTTTCATAGTAATTCCTTACAATACCTTCTATTTCTGTGGTATAAGTTGTAATTCCTCCTCTTTCATTTCTGATTGTGTTTCTGTGGGTCCTCTCTCTTTTTTTCTTAATGAGCCTACTTAAAGGCTTGTCTATCTTGTTTATGTTTTCAAAAACAACAACTCCTGGATTCATTGATCCTTAGAATTGAGCTTTTAGTCTCTATGTCATTTAATTCTGCTCTGATCTTGGTTATTTTCTTCCTTCTACTTGCTCTGGGCTGTCTTTGTTGTTGTTCTTCGAGTTCTTGCAGGCGTCGGGTTAGGTTGTTTGTTTGAAATGTTTCTATTTTCTTTAGGTAAGCCTGTATTGCTATGAACTTCCCTCTCAGGACTGCCTTGGCCGTGTCCCATAAGTNCTAATTTCAATCTTGACCCATTCGTTGTTTAATAGCATACCATTCAGTCTCCATGATTTGGGGTGTTTTGGGTTTTTTCCTTTGAGGTTGGTTTCTAATTTCAGTCCCTTGTGGTCAGAGAAAATGCTTGGTATGATTTCAATTTTCTTCAATTTGTTGAGGCTCATTTTGTGTCCTATCCTGTGATTAATCTTTGAAAATGTTCCATGTGCATTTGAAAAGAATGTGCATTTAGCTTCTTTGGGATGAATCATTGTATATATATCAGTCAAGTTAGTTTCTTCTAGAGTGTCGTTTAATGCTGCTATATCTTTCTTGATATTTTGTTTGGTAGATCTGTCCACTTTTGACAGTGGGGTGTTAAAATCCCCTACTATAATTGCGTTGCTGTCAATATCTTTCTTGAAGTCTTCTAGGATTTTTCTTATATATTTGGCTGCTCCTATGTTTGGTGCATATATATTTGTGATGTTAATGTCTTCGTGCTGGATTCTTCTCTTGAGCAATATGAAGTGACCTTCTGGGTCTCTCTTTGTGGCCCTTTTTTAGAAGTCTATTTTGTCTGATATTAGAATTGCTACCCCGGCTTTTTTTTCTTG
>NW_028095856.1:0-1604 GCF_014824575.4 Sturnira hondurensis
CCACCTCAGGAGAGGGTCCAGCATGAGACAGTAGTCCCCTATGATGCCTTCCTTTGTCATCCAGTCCAGATGGGGGCTTCTTTGTTCACGAACAATCTGAGCTTGGAGCAGGGATCGATATCACCCTGCCCACCACCAACACAACATCCTTCTGGGTCCTAGTCATCTGACCTGCCCTTGGGTCTGTGAATTGAAACTGTTGGGAGTGTCAGTGTAGGTGGGGCCTTGCTCAGGGGAATGGATGAAGGCTGAACAGACATAGTGTCAGGAGGCATTTTTCTCAAGGGAGGTTGTTGCAAGGGGCACAGCTGGCCCAGCATAGTGGCTCTGCCTTTGAATCTCCCTTCCTCCCATGATTCTAGGTGTGACTCCAGGGCCCATCAAGACCCAGGTGGGAGGGGCACTTATGAGAGAGCTCCAGGTGTAGCTGAGTCCATGTGGGCTCCAGGTGGGGTGAGGGGATCTCATCTTGCCAGTTCCTGACCATAGTGAAGAACTTGGATGTTGCACTGGAATCCAAGGTGCTGTGAGCTCGTGAAGTCTCTTAATACCACTCCCCCTCTTATTTCATAAAAATAAGATTCAAGGTTGGCAGGAGGGACATTCTGAACTTCTGGAAGTGGTGCTCTATGGAGGGTTCTGAGCCTTGGGGTTCAGAGAGGGCAGATGACCAGGATGGTGCTCAGGATGGCGCTCTAATGACTGAAGAAAGTGGGGCAATGGACCCCAAACTGCAGGGACACGGAGATGGAGGTTACAGGGTTTCTTACCTTGACACGTGTTCTCACTCTCATGACTGAAATTCATTGCCCCAGAAACAAGCCTGTATCCCGGGCTGCACATGCAGTAGTAGCTCCCCTCCGTGTTCTGGCAACTTGCCAGTGTTCCACAGGACACTGGCCAGGGTGGTACACACTCGTCGATGTCTGAAACAAACAGGACAAAGGGTCACCTCCCAACAGTGTGAGTTCCCATAGGACAGAGGCCCTGGCACCCAGGCAGACACGGTCATGGGGACTGGACAGAACACAGGTCCAGGATGGCACTCCTGGGGCTGGGCTGGGCAGAGCCAGCTGCTGCAGAGCCCACTGACCTCTCTGTCCATCTCTGCTGTCTGGCTGCTCTGAAGACACCTACACTCAGACACTCGGCTGTCTCCTGATGGGGCTGCATCCTCCCTTCCAGGGCTTGAGGAGTATACAGAGGCACTGACTTGGGCTACAAATCCTCACTGTGGTACCGTTTACACCACTGGGGACCTGGAATTGGCCTCCAGTCAGGGTGAGTGTGGCAGTGAAGACCACCCTTAGGGCTGAGATGGTGGAGTGGGTCAGGGCTGGGGAATATCCAGGGTGACACCTGAAGATAGAGCCAGGTGTCCAGCCCCTGCACAGTGAGGTCTCCACCTCCCATTACTCAGACTGGCTCAGAGTGGCACCCCGTACTCCTCCTCAGGCCCTCCCCCAACTCCCAATGTCAGCCTTTTCGCAGGTGCCCCAGGATGCCTCAGGGGGCAGACTTCCCATCTCCTTCTCTGGAGGAAGTTGACCCTTATCAGAGCCCAACACAGATGTGAAATGAGGAAGCAGCCTGCAGTTGCTCAC